>NC_137662.1:21353041-21500541 GCF_963422515.1 Blennius ocellaris | reverse complement strand
CACGCCGCCATTTATTTGTCTATTTATCATTACGGACGACGTTTTCTTGACACGGGGAAAAGACACCGAAAACACTCCTGACAGCGGAGGGAGTGTGCATGAGGAGTTCAGTAGGCACACACACACACACACACACACACACACACACACATAACACACACTGCACGCACACACGCATGTGTGTGCGTGCAGTGTGTGTTATGTGTGTGTGTGTGTGTGTGTGTGTTCTCTCACCCTGTGATGCCAACCTCTCCGCTCCCTCCCAGCTCTGGCCAGGCACGACCCATCTGTCACATTCCTCCTTCCATCCCTCCTTCCATCCATCCCTCCCTCCCTCCCCCCGTCCGCCACGCTCTGTCCATCCCTCCCCTTCCCCGCGTATCCATCCTCCCTTTTTTTTTTTTCTTTCCTCTTCCCTCCCGTTTCTTTATTTGCCCTCCACCTCTGCTCTTTTCTCGTCAGCTTCTGAAGCACTGACGGGAAACATGTGGCCACTGCGACTCGTTCAATAATAGTCATAATAATAATAATAATAATAATAATAATAATAATAAGTCATCGAGCTTCTTTCCACCAGCGGCTCCAGGCCACCGCGGGACCCTGCAGGCCCATGTCGAGGCCCCGAGGCCCAGTGTTTCTGCTCCATGCCGAACCGGAGTGATCCAATCTGGGCTAGAGAGAGAGAGAGAGAGAGGGGGAGAGAGAGAGAGAGAGAGAGACAGGGGTCCTGCCTAGGGAACTGGCACTGCCTCCGTGTGTGAGCAGTGTGGCATCAGGGGTGTAGCCCGGGGTGTGCTGGCATGGCCGCTGCGTTTGGATTATTGAAGGCAGCTTGGGACCATCTGCATGACGGCGGGGAGGAGGAGGTGGAGACGGAGGAGGAGGAGGTGGAGACGGAGGAGAGGAAGGGACAAACCCAACCGGAGGAGTCGTGGGCTTTAAAAAGTCGGGGGGGGGGGGGGTTTCTTTAGAGATTTTAAAAAATTTTTAATAACTAACTTCCGTTAAATCAAATTTAACAGGTGAATCGGTAAGTTTTGATCATTCTGGTGTATTTTTTCGGTTAAATTTCCTTGTTTTCACTGCCGAACCTGCACTGTACTTATTAAAATGACTTGTTAAAATGACTTTCAGATGATGGATCCCCACCCCTACCATGTAGCCTCGGCCTGCCTTCATACACGAGGCCCGTCCCGCACCCAGGATTCCAACGCCGTCTACAACAGTCCCGATTCTAAACTCGGCGATTCCAAGCTCCTCTTCTCGCCGCTCCGTCTTACACATTCATGTGAGGAAACAGCGTTGGAAAGAGAAGCAACGGCGAACCAAAGCAGCATTACGCAACAATATGCGAGTTTTCTGTCACGTGGAAACCAACAGGTTTGTCTCTCTTGTAAATGACAACGTGTCTCAAAGAGATTGCCTGCATGAATAAAGGCTGGATAAACATTTAAATAATAAAAAAAAAACAACAGGAGAGCGTCAGAGAGGGGAGTGGTGCGATTAGAAAAATTTCTTTTCATGCAGAGTGTTTGCAAAACAATCCTCCTCGGCTCCATTGTTAAAGAACAAGTTTTGCAAATAGATTTCCTAAAGGTGAAGCGGCGTCATTTAGATCATGTGACAAATGCTGTGTTACTTTAAATTAGTGCATTACTACATTAGCGACGAATAATGTCTTTCAAAAGATCTTGCGCTACTTTACTGGTTGATGCAAAACGACATTATTACATTATATTATGTTCTTACTGAGAGACGTCGTGCATTGAAATAAACGATGTGGACGATAAAACGAGAACAAGGACGGCGAGGGACTGTTTAAAACCTCGTGGGGAGCCTTAATGAAAACGTTGCGGATGCGGCGGAAACACCGCTACCGCTCATCGAAGTTCATCACGTTGAGTAAATTCTCGTCGGGAAACAAAGACAAAGGGTCAAATAAAGGAGCAGCTGATGTTCATATAAGCTCATTTTAGGACATTCGATATATGCGAAACTGTTATACGGCAAAAAATGGAGTTAGAGGGGAGTCTAAATGATTCAGATTGCACAATTTAACGTGTGTATTCGTCAATCTGAGACGAGCAGCCCCCACCTGCACCTACTGGAGCCTGAAATAAGACCTCTGAGGACCCCTAGTGGCCACAGGAATCATGACTCAGGCAACGTAGGACGTATGGAGAGAGAAAAGGGACGTCTGTGGACATTGCAGGTGGAAGATATGACCTCCAGATAGAGATAAGTGTTGAAATGCGGAAAAAAAAAAAAGTGACTATTTACAAAACGGAGTAATCTCTGTGATCGAAGCTGACGAAATGTCAGTGGATAATTTACATGTTTGTTTTAATTTTTTTCTCCCTCAAAAACAAAAGGTCACTCGTCTCACATTGTGTTTTTACCGTCAACCTGATGATTGCTGGTGGCTTCCAACGCCGCTACATAAAGAGTAAACGCTGTTTTTCATATATGAAAATCTGCAGCGACCAGATGCTGGATGTTGACTTACCTCTTCCCCTTCCTCTTCGTCGCCCGCGTCTCCTGAATTCCCTCTCGATCTGCAGGATCCTACCGACTTCAGCAGCTCCAGAAGATTAGCAGTCGCTTCATTGCGCAACGTGAATTCGATAAAGTTGGTTGCAACAGTAAGTTCGGCGAGAAAAGTAAATCTCTCGGCCGCCTCACTTTCCGAACAGAATACCAAATATGAAAGGCGGGTTTCTTTTCTTTTCTCTGAAATGGGATAAAACATTTTTTATATTTTTTAGATTCCTCCGTACAGACTTTCAGAAAATAAATGGTCCTTCCTGTGTGGAGTTTGTGAATCTGTGAGCAAAAAATGAAATTCTAGAGATCTGAAAATGTTACTGGAAACTTTCTGGATGCAATAAAAAAAAAAAAAGAAATGGCTCAAACTAAATCAGAGGTTTGTCCAAACGTGCATTAAGATAGGAATTTATGTTTAATATCTAACTTACTGCAAAGCGAGTTGCAAGCCAAACGATCACCTACACACACATTCGCACCTACGGAAAGGTCAACGTTGTATGAAGCTATTTGTAAACAAACAACAAAAAATGCTGCAACTTCTTGAACACGATCATCAGAAATTCGGAGACTGAAGTGTGTGTGTGTGTGTGTGTGTGTGTGTGTGTGTGTGTGTGTGTGTGTGTGTGTGTGTGTGTGTGTGTGTGTGTGTGTGTGTGTGTGTGTGTGTGTGTGTGTCATCTATTTCATAGTTTGTATCTATGTATATGTGTTGTAGGTCTTGCAGAGGGTCTTCACACGGAGGCAGACTGGTAAGCAGCTGTGGTTGTAACTCTCTGTCTCGCACACACACACACACACACACTCTCACACACACACACACACACACACAAAACACAAGCTGTTGTTGCTTAACGACTGGGCTGCTCCGGAGCACATCTGCACTCTGCATTATCATTAGCTCTCCCGCATCCCCAGGATCGCTGACAAAGTGAACAATACCGACAATCACCCCCATCAGCTGCGGCCATATGGGCGCCATCCATAGCTGCCCCCCCCCCCCCCCCTCCCCATCCCTCCCTCCCCCCTCTAGGTGGGTGGAGGGGGTGGGTTGTGGGGGGTGAGAAGTAAGAGTTTGTAGGAGAAAGTACAGGGGAGTGTGGAGTGTGTGTGTGTGTGTGTGTTGGGGGTGGGGGGGGGGGCATGGCAGCAATTGTACAAGCATCTGTTTGGCACTCACTTGCTCATTCTGCCATTTTTGAAGACGAGTCGGCTGAGCTGGCCACGAGGAAAACTTTCTTTTCTGTTGCTATCACAACAGTCGTGGTGCGCGTGCGTGTGTGTGTGCGTGTGTGCGTGTGTGTGTGTGTGTGTGTGTGTGTGTGTGTGTGCGTGTGTGCGTCTCCATCCTCCCTCTAATAATGTTCACTTTCCCACCCATCTCATTTGTTACTCCTCCTTTGCCGCCTCCCTCTCGCGACCGGCCTCTCCCCCCCCCCCCCCACCCCCCCCACCCCCCCACCCCCCCAACACACACACACACACACCCGGACAGTTAAATGTATTGCCAGGTACGCTCCTGTCGGCTGCGTCTTGTAATTGCCACCACCTTAATCCTCCATCCTAATGGGCTGGGAGGAAGAGGAGGAGGAAGCGGAGGAGGAGGAGGAGAGATATGTGTGTGTTTGTGGTAGGGAAGTCGGCCCAGATGGCACAACAAGGTGCGCTCCACCACTCTTCTGCTAGATCCCCAAATCTCTCTCTCTCTCTCCCTCTCTCTCTCTCTCTCTCTCTCCCCCCACCCCTTGTCTTTTCTCCCTCCTGGACTTTGAACCCAGCTGGCGGAGGTGTTTTTTCTGGGATCAGCAGCAGAATCCTTCACTGCTGTTCTAATTATCTTTCAACTCCAAACCCCAACTGTATATCATTCTTTTACACCAACACTCCTCTCCCAACTTCTCTCTCTCTCTCTCTCTCTCTCTGTCTCTCTCTGCCGGAGCTTCAGAGAATCTTCTGAGGACGTTTTGATTTTAAAGCGTGACATTAAATCGCCCCCCTGTCACCTTGTGTCACTTCCGCATGTCTCCGATCCTCTGCTGTTGCAGTTCCTGTCAAAACTCATGACTGCGAGGGATGAGAGGGAATCGCGAATTCACTTCGACTTGGGCGAACGGCAAATGTACGGCGGCGTCACGTGAAGCGCAGTTTGGGACTCGCCATACGTCGGGAGTTCAATATTCACCACTTATTTTCTTACTTATCAGACAAATCGTTTGCAGTTTAAAGCTGCGAATTTCTCGCTCTGCAGTTCATTTAACCAACTCGAGTTGCACTGAAGTCGAAAAGCCTGTATTTGAACAAGAAACATATTTTAGATTACCTTTTTTTTTTTTATTTATTGATGATTTCTGTCATTTATTTAGACACTGAGCCCGACATGACAAAACACACCTCTACTTTCTCTTATTGGCACATGGCGAGGCCCGACACCTCACGTCGCAATTATTAATGTCATAATTTTAATGTAATGAGGCCAATAACGTAATAAATGGCAGATAGTGTAGTAAGATGGTAAAAGATAAACTTATTTTCGAGAAGCAAATAACAGGAAACGGTTAATTTTGAAGACATTGCAATATTGGCTACGGTTATTATAAAATGTTATTACTCCAATAAATACATATGGGATGGCTCAAATTATTACATTATTGGCCATTTTTACAATATTTCTCCCTTTCTTTCCTTTTTTTTTTTTAAATGAGAGGACTATTACTAATCAAAATGAAATAATCCTCTTATAAAATCAAAGTTCTCAAAAGTGTCTGTTTTTTTTTTTTATCATCAAGTATTGCCTGCTAATTTTTAACCGCTAAAGTAACGCTATCAGGCGAGTGTATTTGTCTTGCCTGATAGCAAGGTTGTTGACCAAAAACAAGACGAACCAGCTCTCAACCTTTGCACGTACAGGTGCGTGTATCGGTGAGGTGGGAGGGGGTTGGATGGGGGGAGGGAGGGGGGGGTATATAGGTGTGCACGCGCAGCGAGAGCCTTTGGGTGAAAAAGTGTGTCATGACGTGAGCAAACCCCACTTTCTCTTCCCTCCGTCGCCTCTGGAGAGAACAAGCGCCTCCTGGGCAAATATTTAAAGTCAAAACAGGCCGGGCCCATAAAAATGCTGAGAGGTGGTGGTGCTGTGGCTACATCTGTCGTGGGGGAGGGAGGGGTGGAGGGGTGAGAGTGGGGGGGGGGGGGGGGGGAAGAGGGGTGGCAACAGCTGCCGAAACGAGTCTGGACACTGCTGACGCCAACACCTGTCCATACTGGAGACACGCGGCTAGCAAATGTCCTGCCACACACACACACACACACACACACACACACACACACACACACACACACACACACACACACACACACACACACACACACACACACACACACACACTTTGTTGGTGGAATAAACCGTTTGACACACAAACACATAAACGGACCCAGAGCAGAACTTCCCACTAAGCACTCACCTCACCCACCACACCCCTCTCCTCTGGCTGACCCCCATCTGTTGCCTCCCTGGGGAGTGTGTGCGTGCATCTGTGTGCATGTGTGTGAGTGTGTGTGTGTCGGGGTAGGAGGTCAGGGGAGGGGACAGGCAGGCGTTGGCCCGGGCCGCCCATTGATCAACAGCTGCTGGGCTTCTCATGCTGGGCCGGACGGCTGGGAAGGCGACAGCAGCTGGGACGGACGGGACGGACGGGAGGGACGAAGGTGAGGAGCTCGTGGGCCAGAAGCTGGGACCCCCCCCCCCACCCCACCACCCCGGGGGTTAGGGAGAGGAGGTCGGGGGTTCGGGGTCGGGGCTGAAAGGCTGCGGGACGGGAGCAGGGGTTGAAGGTGGGGCTGCGGGGACAGGAGTGAGGGGACGGGGGGTGAGGGGACGGGGGTGAGGGGACGGAGGGTGAGGGGACAGGGCATCGAGGGACGAAGCACCGGAGCCCCGGTAGGGGAGCCAGATGCTGAAGCAGGACTCGAACGGCAGAAACAAACAACGAGGTTCGACGAAGTCGAGCTTTCGCCGACGCGAACGTGTCGCTATCAGTAACCAGCGACGTGATTTGGGGGAGGGGGGGGGGGGCTCCAATAAACACAGTCCGAACTCAATCTGAAGTGTGTCAAAGGAATATATGACATGTCATTGAACTTTAGACAGGCAGCCACTAAGCAGCCAAACACAAAAGTGAAGTCTTCAGTTTATTCATAATATAGTTTTTGGACAATGAGTCATGATATTAATAAACAACATGAGAAGTTGGGCAGTTAAACGCTTTGATCCTCGTGTAATCCTTTGGAGAAGGTGAGACAATAACAAGACGTCTGGATCCCTTCCAGGCAAATCGCACTCAATTAGTCACTTCTTAAAAAAATACTTGATTTTAATTTCCCTCCCTTCAGTCGGGCCGTCCCACTGACGTGCACGTGGTTGTGATTGCTGACACGTTAGCTGTAAACAACTGATTTGCTCATGGACTTTTCATATTCTCTATAATCTGGCTTGTTTATTGGTCCTTGACAGCTTGACTGCTGTATTGAAGTAACAAGTGAGAACCACGGCGGCGGCAGACTCTTATCAAGGTAAACTCCAGGTTGATTCCAGGCTGCCGACGCGTCAAAGGTTCCAGGCCTGCAATTATCTCACTCCTGGAAAATATCGTGGTCATGAGCTCTAGAATAAGAATTTACAACTCAACCCTAAGCAGGACAGAGCGAGACGGCCAGCAGATCTTCAACTTGAAAACGTCCTCATGTTGAGTCTATTTCCCTCGGCCGACCATGAAATACACGTATAGATTCATCTACAGTCGGCTGGTTAATTTCACGTGACAACACCTAATCCGTGTTAAAAAAATATATATAATTTAAAAAAAAAATTTTTAAGTGCGTTTACGCTGCAGCAGTGACGATGTAGTTAGTATGCCGGGCCATGGGAGGGCGCTGTTGCTTGATTTTGTAATGAAACCACACAGACGTGTGCAGAGAACAATAAAAAAAATGGAGCGAACTGCGCATGTCTCCACCTCCCTTCTGCTTCCTCCGTCTGGAAATAAACATGGCGGACCAGCGGTGGTATGTGACCCGCCGTCTGTGTTCTAGATGTATCCTCCATATCAGTCGTTTCGTAGTTGAGACTCACCCTCTGATAGCATCCGAGTCGTCATCAGTCCGTACGGACGTCGGGTTCTCGCCATTTTTTTCTTCTTCTTCACCTTTACAGTGCCTTGTTCTCTGCACACGTCTCTGTGGTTTCATTACGTAAGCCAGCGACAGCGCCTCGCGTGGCCTGGCATAGTAACTACATCATTCTACACGTGTCCTGCTGCAGCGTAAACACGCTCCCCTTTTTTTTTTCTAGATGTCTTGAAACAATTACTTGATCCCCATGAGGGGAAAGTGAAGCTGTAGAAGGTTAATTAAGGTAATTAAAATTGGCTTTATGTTGAGATTATGTTCATTTTGTTGGTTTTGTGGAAATATAGACGCAACATCGACGCTTAAATGGTAAATGGACAAGATGTAATTGATCTTTATTTGGCCCCCAAACTAAAAATGCGGCTGACACTCCTGATTTTAGGGGCTGGAGGCCGTTAAAAAAAAAAACGGGCGAAAGTGGCATCACACCTGGTGGAGGTCACCGGTCCACCACAGGGCAAACAGACAGTTTCACTAGCTTTAAAGTTTCTGTTTTGCTTAACAAGCATCACAACAAGCAAAATAAATGACGTAGCGACAGGAAAAAACAAAAACAAACCTCCTCGACTGTGTCGTACAGGATTCTAACTCCAATATTTAGAGCTTTTAATCAAATGTCAGGTCCCACCCAGCAGCCTGGTGTGAGCGGCAGGTTGTGTTTCAGCATGGAAGTTTTGCACCACAACTGTTGTTGCTGGTCGTCTGGAGACGGCTCGCTGAACGCTCTCGCAGTGTGAGGTTACACGCCGCACAGGAGCTGATATAAGAGCTGACAGCTGTTGACAGCGTCGGCCGTCACACATCTGCTGCGTTCGGTTGCCGATTCACAGAGCCGGCGGTGGTTCGAGGGGGTGTGTGTGTGTGTGTGGGGGGGGGGGGGTTTAGGGTTTGGAAAACCGAGGAGAGGACAACCGGAGCAGGTGAGCGGAGGGTCAGAGGAGAAGATGGCGAGGTGAGATCGGCCTTTTACTGCTTCACATTCCTCACAGAGGTCAGAGTCACGGGTGGGTGGAGGAGGAGATCAGGGGTTGGGGGGGGGCAGAACTGTCAAATCACTAATAACGCAGACTTTCGGGAAGAAAACACACAGATCCTCTCGTCTTTTCTTCAGTTTGGACGACGGAAGATCCAACGTCAGCTGTTAAACCTCAACCTGAACCATAATTTATGGGGAAATGATGTGAAAATGAGGCGAGATGAGCGCCGCTCCCTCTTGACCTTTGCAGACCACCAAGACAGAGGGAGGATCCTCGGGGGGGGGAGGAGGAGGGGAAAGGGGGAGGAAACGGGTTCAAGCAAATCTTTATCCCAGACAGAGAGAGACACAGAGAGAGAGAGAGACATTCATGCCGACAGGAAACTGTAATACCACACACAGGGAGGACATGCAAACTCCACACAAACCGGTTTAGCGAGAGACGTCGTTTCTTTCGCCGCACAAACACAACAGAGGCCTCGCGCTCGCGTTTTGTCGTGTTCATTTGGTGGTTGTGACCAATTGAAAAATATGTGCTGCCGCCTTTTACGAGAGTCGCAACAAGCTCCTACTGAGGTTTATAGGACCCGGATCTCAACCACACCGTGTCAAGACTTCTTCCACAAGCTTCCCTATAACCTCAAACAACTAATAAATATATTAATTTTTTAATACATGGACACATTCACCATATACATGGTGAATGTGTCCATGAATGTCCCTTCTTGGATTTCAATGTTTCATTGAGGGATTTTCAAAGATATTTACAAAGAAATGTAATTAAAAATGGCCCAATACAGTATCACTCAACTATCCACGGCTCTGTGAAGTGTTTTGTGTCTTTTTTTTTTTTTTTTTTTTACCATCCTTGAGCTCTTTGTTTCCATTTTCAATACGTTTCCAGCTGCAGCAAGCAGGTGTTTGAGTTTAAAAAAAAAAAAAAAAAGGTCACATGAACTTGGTTTCACGGTTCGTGACGACGCAGAGGAGATGGAAAGATTTCCAACAAAGCAAGACGATGAAATCCAGCGAGACGCAGGTCGTTGTTGTTGTTTGTTCTCGACGAGAGCAGTGGATGTGACGATATATACGTCCGTCTTCTTCTTCTTCCTCCCTTTCTCATCGGGAGCTTTGTTTCCAGGCCAAAGGTCACGGGTACTACAAAGGGGAGGACGTTTCAGTTCAGAAAACGTTTAAAACTTCCTGAACGGGGCAGCATCTTTTTTTTTTCTTTGCATGTGTGTGAGCAGGGTGTGTGTGTGTGTGTGTGTGTGTGAGAGAGAGAGAGTGTGTGTCCAAACACCACAAACGTCTGCAGGAGAAAACTCATTTGCTTGTCCATTTACTCTGCTTCCCCTCGGCAGCACAATGCAGCGGCGGCGGCGGCTGGACAAAGAGGCCTCGCTGTGGGATTCAAATGAAGGGGCGAGGAGGGGGGGGGGTAGCGAGAGGTCGACGGGGTTGTCGGTGGGGTACGGTAGGCTGGAGTCTGGAGGGTAGGACTGAATGAGTGGTACTAGAGCGGGGGGGGAGGGGATGAATTTGAGGGGTTAAAGACGGGAGGCCGGCTACCGAACGGCGTGGCAGCGGCGCCCGTCCGGCCCGTGGCGAGACGCCGGCACACAACCCGGAGGAAGGCCGGGGCGCGGCGGCGTGCACGTTGTGTGCTTTCTGTGCACGTCAAGGTGACGCGGCTCATTCAACAGGACGACCTCTCTCTGGGGCAGCTGTGGAGTCTGGTGTGTGTGTGTGTGTGTGTGTGTGTGTGTGTGTGTGTGTGTGTGTGTCGTTTTTACTTTTCTTGTTGCTGTGTGCATCTGTGTGATTTTCCACAAGGTTGTTTGTTCATTCAGATGCAGTCAAATGAGGAGAGGAAGCTTGGCCAGAGCAGGGAAATGAGCTGCAGGTGAAGCTGCGGTTAAGAGGCAATCTGCGGCCGCGGCGTTGTTAAAAAAGTCAACGCGCTTGTATCCGACCGCACTCGATTGTGGTTTGTTTGTCTCTCATTGCACATGTGATTATAGAATCGCTCGTCGCATGGCTATATATACACGTATTTAAAACGCAACAAAAAACAAAAACTTCAGGGTAAAAAAATCATCACATCGTTTCTAAGCGGTATTCGCAGTCAAATGGCTCCCCCTGGTGTTCAGGATGGGTAACTGCGTGTTCAATTTTGAGGCGGAACCAAAAACGATGCCGTTCAAGAGATCTGACCTCGTGCACCTTTTACAGAACCAATTGCTTATTGTCGAAAGGGTTTAACCTGAAATCCCTTCACTGCTTTCAACTCAACACAATCTGGCCCACAAATATCATGTAAATCTCGAAATGTTGTGTATTCTCATTTTCACTCCTCACAGACGAACCAGTCTGTCGTCACACGTTATTTTAAGTTTGGAAAGAAAGAGCAAATGAGCCAGAAGTTACCCAACACACAACATCGATAGAAATAATAAAAGGAACATGAAGGGGTTCAGGCCAAACTAAGTCTATTGTGTTTATATCGACAAGTTGCACAAACACAACGGTTCAGTCTTCGGGTTGTTTCATTCGGGAGATTTTCCACCTCATTGGGTGGATTTTAGTCTGTTATTGGCCATTTCTGTGCATTTATGGGTTGTTTTTTTTCCTCTTTCTGGAGAATTAAAGCTACTCGGGGCTGTGAAATAAAAAGAATAGAGGTTGAAAAAGAAAAACCCCAACAATTTCTCATCTTCCTGAAATTGTTGTCAAATTAAACTACTTAATCTCATTAAAATGAATAATGTGATTTCATGTGGCAACTCTGGAGCCGTTCAGGCCTGGGACTTTCATCTCACGACAACCCAAAATGTTCACAGTAAAGAAGTTTGTGGCAAAGAAGAAGCGTCAATTGAAATAAATTAGGAGATACTGCGATATATTAAAATGCTGCTGGCAGATTATATAATATGTGGGTTTTACACCAAAGCCCATAATTTCTATAAACTCTCGATGAGCCTGGAGAATCTAAACACCACCTGCTGGACTGCGTCACGCAGCTCATGAAAAGAAAAGCTGGATAATTTGCACTGTAGAATCATTCTTGAATAGATTTCAAATCAAGTGAGCCACTTGGTTTGTTGTTTTTTTTAAAAGCCATGACATGTTGATGAACTGTCGCCAAAGAAAAGGGAACATGGTGGAAAAATACCTGCTGCAAAAAAAACCAAAAGTGCCCCTTCCACCAACCCTCCAGGGGAATTCAGCTTCACGTTCTCCGATATAAAAGCGCTGCGGGTGTTTGTGTCTTTCTGCAGCAGCTGTGCAAACTGCCGCCACGCTGCAGCTAAAAATACCCAATAAAACCAGTATTTTCAATGACACTTTGCCAAAACTAAACGTGCTGGTTGTTGTTTTTGTATTTTGTTTTCTGTTCCATGTTGATGGTAAACACCATGGAGCTTCCTAGTCCAGGGTCAAGTGTGTCTTTAGGACAGGAGATGTCCAGTAAAATAAACGTATTGGGATAAAAGGAGAGATCAAAGCCTTACCGGAAACAGTAAAGGGAAAGAATACAAAAGAAAAAAGAAAGAGGGTTAAAAAAAGAGGAAAATTAAAAAAAAAATTAAAAATGAGGGGGAAAGAAAAAAGAAACGGTTAAATAAAAAGAGATTAGAGACAAACATGGGAAAGACTATTGAAAAAGATCGCTTCCAACTACTTGACATGAGGACGCTTTTATTTTTCGATCCCATATCTTGTCCTCGATTTACAAAAACCGCATTTATGTCACTGTACGTATATTTAAACATAAAGTTCCAGGATATTTCTGACGTCGCCGAACTTCATCGGCTCACAAAGGGTTAAACGAGGAGGAGAGTCAGTCCAGACTGAACATCTGGAGTTCAGAGAGAATTAAGGCCCATAAATACAGTTTTTCATGTTTTCCTGCCTGTAAATCAGAAAAAAAAAACAACGGAGGCAGAAGTGAAGTCGAAGCTTCGGAAATGGAGATAATGTGAGACTGGAACTGATGGTTTTGTTCTTTTTTTAACACCGTTTTGCTGAATCCCCCTCGAACCGAAGAGAAATTAAACGTGAAGCGTTGATACGGTTTCTAAAAAAAAAAGAAATCCTCTTTTTATTTAATGTCCTGAGGTTCAGACTGTATGAGAGCCACGTTTCAGTCACAAGAGACAACATGAGTTACACTTTAACTGCCGAAGGTGAATTTCTACATGAGGCTTAGTTTTCATCTTGAAACCCCCCCACGCCCCTCGCGTTTCGAGTGAACTGCATCGTATGGAAGAGGATTAAGGCCACTGTGGGGAAAAAACCCTGAGTTCTGACTTTTTTTCTCAGAATTCTGACTTGAAACTCCGAATTCTGACTTGAAACTCCGAATTCTGACTTGAAACTCCGAATTCTGACTTTTTTTCTCAGAATTCTGACTTGAAACTCCAAATTCTGACTTTTTTTCTCAGAATTCTGACTTGAAACTCCGAATTTTGACTTGAAACTCCGAATTCTGACTTTTTTTCTCAGAATTCTGACTTGAAACTCCAAATTCTGACTTTTTTTCTCAGAATTCTGACTTTGAACTCAGAATTCTGACATTTAAACTCGGAATTCTGAGGAAAAAAGTCAAAATTGTGAGTTTAAAAGTCAGAATTCTGAGAAAAAATGTCAGAACTCAGGGTTTTTTCCCCCACAGTGGCCCTAAACCTCTTCCGTAGCATCGAACCCGTCTTGATGATTAAAAACAGGAAATACATTCAAGAGGCCTGCGAGACGAGATCTTTGATCCATTAAAGGGACGAACCAGCAACTTTTTCCCTGCGAGGAGCTTTTTCAGTCTGATCCAATCCTCCAGCTTCTTTCATCATCCAGGCAAACAAACAAACAAACAACTTTAAGACCGTTTATACCAAAAAAAGATGAAACGACTTGAGTTCGTCAATAAATGTGACCCGTCAAACCTCAGATCACAATTGACGTCACGTCGTCACGAATACATTCAAATTCTGGACAATATCCTGACGAAATTACACAATGGGACAAAGTTAGAGCTGTTTTTATTTGTATACAAATCATTGGAAAACTCAAATTGTTTACCTGCCGGCCAAATGTTTACTTGGGTCCAGCAGTGATGAGAGGAGCAGCAGTTGATTAAATAACCTGCTGGGAAAAGAGGGGTTTTTTTTTTCCTCTCACGAATCCTTTCACACGGTGTTTTCATGCTTCTAAAAACAAAATAAAAAATAAAATTTTTCTGGGGTAAGTTAAATCTCTTCTTTCCTGGTGGGATGTTTCACTTCAGTTCAGGTTGAGGTTGGAAACCAGCCGCCGGCAGCAGGAACTGCAGCGCTCGCGGGGAAAACAAACTCACCCGGAGGAAGTAAAGCGGCTCCTCTCGCAGTGGAAGCGACGGAAAAGAAAAGCCCAGTTTTTGTTGGTTTTTTTTCCTTCTGTTTTTTTTTTTTTTTTTTTTTTTGGGAGTTGATTGACGAGGCAACAAAAAGTCTGACAACAAAAACAAAACAGCAAAAAAAAAAAAAAGACACGTATTTAAAATAGTGAAGGATCCCTTTTTTTGTTTTTTCATCGTGTCAGGATGTGCTGCAGACCCGTCAGAATAAAACACAGAGCAGATAAAGTGGCGCTGAGGTTCAAACTGGTTCAGCTGATTTTTACACCCAAACGGCGCCTTGAAATCACAGCGGAGAGGAACAGAAATACACTCGAACATACCGATCGAACATCTGCAGACACTGTGTGTGTGTGTGTGTGTGTGTGTGTGTGTGTGTGTGTGTGTGTGTGTGTGTGTGTGTGTGTGTGTGTGTGTGTGTGTGTGTGTGTTCCCTGGCGTCCTCTCAGACCTGATGGCAGCTGGTGTCACCTGCACGTCTGATACAATAAAAAGAGGTACGAGCGACGCCGCTGCTGTTATACAGTGAAACCCCCCCCGGGAGGGGGGAGGGGGGGAGGGCAGTCTGGTGGGAGTCTGATCCAGAGGTCGAGTCTAATGAGGGGATGGGGGGGGTCGGCGATGAAGCGCTGGGAGCAGACATGGCGGTAATGTCCCTGTCAGAGAGTGGAGCCAGATAGTGTGTGTGCGTGCGTGTGTGTGTCGGGGGGGGGGGGGGGGGTACACTGGATCCGCCGCTCTGCATCCTCTTTCATCTAGAACATCTGGATCATCGACTCCCGAGATTTTCCCACTCCGATCCATTTGACTGAGGGCAGAGGAGAGACCCGGTCATTCATTCATTCATTCCACAAAAAAGCTCAACATTCACTTCTAAAATATGTAAAAAAAATCCCGTCAGTGGATCAAATGTGAAACAATATTTCCGTGTGCATCAACAGACGCCTGCGGCCGCGATTCCAACCCTTTGGTCACGTTTAAAGAAAGACGAGAGAAGCGTTGATGTGAACTCATGAACACAAGGACTTGGTGCTTCAACAGCCTCAGACGTTCACCCTCTGGATTTTCACCATAAAAGACGCATAATGATCCCGTTTTAATGTGAAGGTAGTTTTGTGACTTTGGTTACTTGAGTGTCGACACACTTATTGTTAAATCCAAATAAAGAAACGTTATATGCCTGGAGGAATGTAACAACATGGAGATGATGTAGGTTGTTTTATTGTTTTGTTTTATTTTGGAGGGATATAACCGATATAAGCAGAGGGTGGCTCGTTTTGTTTGCTTGATATTTGCTTTTCGCAACGGATCGAGGTAAATAAACTGATTATCTAGAACGCTTCACGACTTTGTTTGACGCGACGAGTTATTGAAGTTTGGGAAAGTTTTGCAGTCACATTCCCGGTTTTCGAGCACTAATCCGCCGTTGGCGTGCGCGAGCGGGCGTCGTACCGGGAACCCCCACGTGCTCCTCCACGAAGCGGACGTATTTCTGGGCGTTGTCGGGCAGCTCCTCGAAGCCCCTGGCGGCCGAGGTGTCGCTGTTCCAGCCGGGCAGCGTCTCGTACTGGACGTCCACGCGCTGCAGCACCTCCTGGTTGGCTGCCGCCGATCGGTGAGACGAGGAAGGAAACAAACAAACAAAAACAAACATTATCTCTGCGGTCAAAGAGGCTGTGGAGGATCGATAACGTCTCAGCTTTCGGAAACTCTATAAATAACGTGGCGGACTGGAAGTAGCGTGTTTGACGACATCCACGCCGGCCATCGAGTGCTTTTCTTTGTGTGTGTGTGTGTGTGTGTGTGTGTGTGTGTAAAGATCAAAGGTCAGCACAACAGATGAAAGCGGCTGCACACCGGCACGTCTTTAAGGTGAAGGAAGGAACGCCTCGCTAGCCAACCTGCCAGAGGGACAGACTCTCGGTTGTCACCGTGGCGACGGCTCACCTGGAAAATGAGGTATCGTTTGGTTGCCGACTTTGTATGCCACGCCCACTTTGATCTCCGGGAGCACGTCAAGTATGTCCAGTTTGGTGAGCGCTAACCTGAGAGGCAAAGAGCAGCCGGGCGTGAGAAAAACAAAGAATATTAAAATATACATTATATATATATATATATATGATGGAGACTCACGCGGTGAATCCATTAATCATGTGTGCGTATTTGATGAGCACCAGGTCCAGCCAGCCACATCTCCTCTTCCTGCCGGTCGTCACGCCAACCTCCTTCCCCCGAGTCTGCAGCAGCTCGCCGATCTCCTGCACACACACACACGCACACACACACATTGGATTCAACAAGTTTTGTCTGATTCTTTATAAGTTCAGAGTAAAAACATGAAAAAAAATGTTAATATTTCCAGTTTTCAGCATCACTAATGACATTTTTAAATAATATTAGTTCAGACATTATTAGTGAAGAAATAACTGACAATTAAATTATCAAGGATAATTTCTTTTCTTTCTTTTTTTTAAACATAATTACGTTTCAACATAACTCAGCTGTTAATTAGAGGTAGTGTGTCAAAACCTCCCCTGGGGGGCGCTGTTTGATAATAAACCTGCAGAATCACAATCGGATTCGTGAAGTCCCACTTAATGTTTTCAACCATACAATAATATAAACATGTTTCCCAATTGTTAAGTAAACGTAAGTCAACTTTTCAGTCTGTCGTTTATATTTTAACACATTTATAACGTCATAGTTTTAATCTTTATCCACACAAGTTATCCCATCTTACTGTAATATTGAATTCTTGTATATAATACATATATTTAGATGTGTGTTATGAACTGTTTTAGTTAGATGATTTCCGTTATCGTGTCATCGTTACCATTTCCTTTCGTTAATTTACTGCACATTGTACATTTGTCATTCACTTGTAAAACACTTTGATACATTCAAATAAACAGAGATTTCATTGATTGTCTCAAATGTTAAATGTGAAAGTTGTGTATTTAAAGTTTTTTAGTTTTTTCCCCATCATCAGGACTCAGGTATTTTCTTAAAAGTCCACATTGAACTGGTCGTCACTATAAAAAGTTTATTGACAGAAACTAGAGATTTACTGCCCCCCCTACACTCTGGGGGGGCAGTAAATCTCTAGTTTCAGCTCCAATTTCAGGCAAAATCAATCCTGCAACACGTGAAGTCATTAAGAGAGTCCATTTTTGTTTTTACCCCTGACCACAGAGTTGAAATCCCCCCCCCCCACCTCCTCCCCCCTCTTACGTTGCTCTGCTCCGAGGGGAAAGCACCGATGCCCACCCTGGTGGTGTACGCCTTGACCACCCCGTAGACCTCGCCCACGTTCCGGGGCGGCATGCCGAGGCCCGTGCACACGCCTCCCACCGTGCAGTTGGACGACGTGACGAACGGGTACGTCCCTGAAACGGCAGGCGAGGGGGGGTTGGAGGGGGTGGGGGGGTCATGAACCGATGCTGCTGTTGTATGGAAGTAAAACTGTGCCATCAGATTCTGAATTCGAATTTCTAACTCTGAATTCTTTTACCATCGAAATCAGACTTTGAATTGTAAAAGCTGTCGAATTTCAAGTACGTATCTTTTTTTTTTTAACACTGGTATTATTTTTTACTGTAGTATGTTTATTGTACTTTATTCTACACTTTGCCGCCCCCCATCATAGTTTAATTTCCTTGTATTTCATCTTACTGTATACTTTGGTCCCCTTAGAACTTATTATACTTTATTATAGTCTGTGATCTTATCTTATTTTTATTTTAGTCCTATTTAATTTTTTTTTACTTATTATTACTTTCTACTGTCAATACTTTTGGCCCTTAGAGCTCTTGATAGTCATTGTATATAAGATACCTCTATTCTTATCTAACTGTTTGCACATTTCTTGTCTTTCCTACTCATGAGTGTCCTTAAGAGCAGAATGTAACAAGTACATTTCTCCTTTGTGAGATCAATAAAGGCTTATCTTATCTTATCTTATCTAAAATATGTACAACAATACAGTGACACGTATAAACGCACACAAATAAAACAAGCTACAAGTATTTCCCCTTGGTTAATATTGCATTGTGACCAAGAAGTCATAGATTGAGATTGTCTAAAAGTGTTCCATTGGTCTACTGGTGCTCCGTCTCAAAATAAACAATGAGCTTGAAGACAAGAGGTTAAAAACACGTTCACTTCACCAGGTCTTTAAAGTGAGCAAATAAAAAAAAAACCAACAAAAAAACAAACAACCGGCTGCTGAAGTTTTTGTTTTTGTACCGTGACTCTTGAGTTTAAACTGTGAACAGAGCGGCGTCATGCTCTGTGCTCATGCACAGGCAGTGTGTTTTTTTCCAACTTGTGAGCGTGCACGAGGTCACTACTGACCGCCGCCGCAACTCACCGTCTCCGGTCTGGCCTCACCGCCGGGCCACTGCGGCTGCAACCAATGAGGCTTGGCAGTGAGAGACGACATGTTATTCGGAGAGCGCGCGCGCGCGTGTGTGTGTGTGTGTGTGTGTGTGTGTGTGTGTGTGTGTGTGTGTGTGTGTGTGTGTGCATGTGTGTGTGTGTGTGTGTGTGTGTGTGTGTGTGTGTGTGTGTGTGTGTGTCAGCACAGGAGGCGGCGGACAGAGCCAGGGAGGCTTGAGGAGCCGCGGCGTCGCCCACTGACCGAAGTCGATGTCCAGCAGCGCCGCGTTGGCCCCCTCCACCAGGATCTTCTTGGGGGGGCCGTGGAGAGCCTCGTACATGTAGTGGACGCCGTCACGCACCATCGGCTTGATCTGCTCCACGTAGGCCTGCCAAGTCGTTCCAAGTTAACGGCGCCGTGAAGGGAAAGCGGGTGGATGTTTACAGAAGTATTCCGTTTGTCATTAACCTTTAGTTTGACCAGCTCTCCCTCGATGTCGATCTCCAGCGTCGGGTACATGGACTTGTACTGCCGGGCCAAAACTTTATACCTGCAATGAGACGGCATGTGAGTTTCAGCTGATCTGAAAACAGATTGGGGGAATTAAAAGTACTGATCTACTCTTGGATAACGCCTTATGTCTTAAAGGTGCAGCACTGATTTATTAAAAGTGTTTAAACCATCTTCAGGTCAGTAGCTTCACAGTCCCCTTGCAGGACTTTTAATGAACGACCCGCCGCTCAGTGACCCGCGGAGAGAGCGCCGCCGCTGACGAGCGAACATGTTCCTGACACCAATCCCAGCGGTGTGTGTGTGAACAGACCGTTCGGAGAACTGTGTGAAGTCTGCCAGCAGGTCGCATATCCTGAGGCCGCTGCGGGCCGCCTTGGCCGAGTACACCGGGCCGATGCCCTTCTTCGTCGTGCCGAGGCTGAGGAGGAGGAGGAGGAGGAGGAGGAGGAGGAGGAGAGGAAGAGGAACAAACAAGCCTTAAAATGAGGTCGAAATCCACTAAAGGATTTAACTTATAGAAGCAATTATGTGACGGTTTTTTGTTTCTTTCTTAGAGCCATGAGACCGACCGTATCAAAACGCAAACGACACTAAAGCACAGATCTGTAAAACAGCTGTTCCCTCGATATGTGGCGAGGAAACTTCTTCCTCTGACGGGGAACAATTTTCCCTGCAGGAAACCGTAAAGCATCCAGACACATGGTGCCTCTTCTCACCGCTGCTGAGTCGCTGTCAGCATTTCCAGAAAAAGGTTAAATGTTAAATATTTTTAAAAAAAAATAAAAAAAACCCACAGTATGAGAGAAGGAGGAAAACGAGACATTTGCATATGACAACATGTGGCCGTCGCCGACAACTCGGCCTATTAAAAGAAAAGCTTGGCGCAGCACAATTTCGCTGACCCTGCATACACGCACACACACACACACCAGTGAACAGAAATAGAAAACGACCCCGAGTGGCTATCGAGTTTCCCTCATTAGACGCGGCCCAGCGGTGGAAACCCGCGGCGTCCAGACGGCAAATTCATATAAACAATGAGTAAATAGACGTTTCAGGTGTAGGACAGCGACATCAAAAGTCACAATCCAATAAAACATTTGCAAAGAAATGAACATTTTTAACACTTAAGCTGCTGTGTCCAACATTATACTACAAGAACGAGACACAAACAACAAATAAAAACAAATAAACTAGGTGGTGGGGGGGGGTTATGACTCATATACAGTCATCGTAATAACACTTCCTGGACTGGGATCAAGTGCAACCATGCTGTAGGAATTCTTAAAGAAATGAATAGAATATTTGTAATATAAAAGAAAAGTCAACTAATCTTAGTTCAGTCACAAATATCAAGCAAACAAACGACTCTAGTTTGAAACACGGAGGAGCGGTGAGGGGACGTATTACATCGTTAGACGTTAAATTGGTGCGTATTGTAAAGGCTGTGACGTCCTTGCGTCACGTCCTGGAACTCCAGCGGCGTCACGCTGCAATTCTGCTAAAAGCTTATAACGACGGTGTCGCTAATGCCGCCTGTGGGGGAAAAAAACCCCTCCGACCGTCTCCGCTCCACCACACGCTGGAGCAGCGAGTCTTTTCATCCAACTAATGTATTTCCCCCAAGCGCCTCCATTCCTTCATTCAATTCTACTTTTACGCACGAAGCCACGTCTTTACCAGGTCGGTCACATTGGAAGGATTTCATTTGAGCCTCAGATTGTAAACCCTGCTACAACAACACGTCTAACCACGATTCCAAAAGCTCTCCGAGCCTCAAATATAAAGGGAAATGTAGCGAAGTGCCAGGTTTTAACCACACGGGTTGATCGGGGGGGGGCTTTTGGGTTACTGAGCCAGTAAAGACAGCCCCGGCTTTAAAACGGGAATACATGGCGTCTCGACGCTCCTCGGGGCTCGGCTCGACATTCCTCACATTCGTCAGGCCGGTCCGCTGACTGCATGGCCGGGGAAAATAAATAAATAAAAATAAAACCTGACTAATGAATATCTGGATTTGCAGCTTGTGTCTATGTGGAACCTGTTGGTTGGATCTGTTCAGACTCTGCGGGCAGTTTTAGTCCACGGTTGAACCACAAATGCAAGGTTTTTGTTGTTTCTTTGTTGTTGTTTTTGTTTCCCCACTGTGGACACAAAGTCTGCTACATCTTTTTGGTTTCCTCTTACAATACAGTACTTCCAGAGTAACTACAACCACCATCTGCTGCACACATGGTTAAAAGGATCACCTGTCAAGATATTAATGTTATTATAATAACACTATAAAGATACGTTTGGGTTTTTTTTTACATACAAGGTTCTCATATATGTGCGTGTGCGTGTGTGTGTGTGTGTGTGTGTGTGTGTGTGTGTGTGAGTCATTTTAAAGCAACAGGTGTCTTACTTCTTGCCTGCTTGCTCTTGTCTCTGCTGTTCCTGAACGCCGTCGACCGCTTGGTGGAAGTCAAACACTGCGGAGGAGGGAGAGAGGACACACACATCGGAGAAAGCTGGGCTTGCACTCCCTCACATCTCACACACACACACACACACACACACACACACACACACACACACACACACACACACACACACACACACACACACACACACACACACACACACACACACACACACACACACACACACACACACACACACACAGACACACACACACAGACACACACACACAGACACACAGACAGACAGACAGACAGACAGACAGACAGACAGACAGACAGACAGACAGACAGACAGACAGACAGACAGACAGACAGACAGACACACACACACACACACACACAGTCTCGTGGCAGAGCAGGGAGGACTTACCGATGTGTGCTCTGTCAGAGATGATCAATCTTTTCTCCCAGTCTTTTAAACCTGAATGAACGCAGACAAAAAAAAAAAAAAAAACACTGAGTCTCTCTTTAAAAAAAAAAAACTAATCTGATTACTGATTACCATAATAGCAATCTCTAAGAGTAACGCTGCAGACACCCCTCATCGTCTGAACATAAAAATTACAACCGGTTTTGCCAAAAACTCTGCTGCTCGCTGCCTCCTGGTACATATTTAACCTTTGACCTTCATTCTTTGTTGTTTTTAATATCTGACGCAGGGTTTTATTGTCAGATTTTGTTACTATTACTGGTATTTATTTACCCGGAGATGTTGCTGTACTTTATCTATTTGCACTACCTGCTCTTGGCGACTTTATTTGCTCCCTCCTGGACACATGAAGTCTTACAATAGTAACGCACAGTGACAAGTAACTTTAACCCGATTACTGGTTTGGAAATAGTAACGTGTTAATATTACTCGTTACTGGAAAAAAAAAAGTGGTTCACATTTGTTTTGATAAAAATACAATATGTACCAGAACAAAGATTCACCAAATGGACTCACTTTTCCCTTTGCGTTCGTTTTTCTCCGCCTCTTCGAACAGGCCTGGAAGATGGATCACCACGCCGTTGCCTGAGAAACGAGACGGAATTTACAGGTTTATTATCGTTCACTGACGCACCAGAATCAAACGTGTAACAACCTTATGGGCTTTATACAATCAAGTCTGTACTTTTCTGCCCTTCCGCCCTTAAAGGTGGACACCGGCTCTGCAAGAACGGAGGAGTTTATCTGATTGGTCGACTCCCTTCAAGGCCCCATTTGATCATATCTAAAAAGGTTTTTCAGCAACAGGAAAGTGGCCTGGAGACGTCTGTGTGGAGCAAAGTGTCAAAACGGGGCGGTGGAGCGTGTGGTGAGATTGTCAGGAAAAGTCACACTTGTTTCGTCGGCGGTGAATTCAGCTGCAGGTTGTGATACTGTGGAACAGACGAGTCCCGAGCTGCTCGACCGATCAATCGGGACATTTCGCGGATTAGTGCGATGGATCAGGGATGATAAACACGACTCCTGCCCCTCGTTGTACTCCAACGGTGTTTCTGTGACAGTCGGCGTTGAACGAAGCGGCTTTTCTCTCCCGACGGGAACAAACGTTTTGTCTCTCCTACGAACGGAACACCACGCAAATAATAATAGGTTTTATTTCATCCAGAGTGAACCGTCACCATCGCGGCCAGAGTTGACAGACATCAATTTTGCTTAAAGATGATTGTGACTGAAGCAACTGGATATACTCAGATTACTGTGGCAGAAGTGACAGACCTGATTATTTCCTGCAGTTGCAGTGACATTGGAAAGATATTTCCTGCAAAGCAGACCGTTTCTGGAGACGCTTTCTTATATCAGTAGTTTAGCCTTGTAAGTCATAAACTTTTTTTTAGTAGCTTGTGATGGCAAAATGTTTCCATGTTACAACAAATTAAATTAAATTAATTAAAATGAAAGTAAATTAAAGTAAATTAAAATTCAATTAAATAATTTAAATAAAAATTAAATAAAAAATCAAATAAAAATTTTAAAACAATTAAATTAAAACTTTAATTTAATTAAATAAAAAAATTAAATACATAAAAATTTAAATTAAAGTAAATTGAAGTAAATTAAAATGCAATTAAATAATTTAACTAATTTTCTTATTTTTTTTAATTAAAAATCAAATACAAAATTAAATTAAATTAAAATTAAATTAAAGAAAAAATAAAAAAATTTATAAAAATACATACAAATTAAAATACAATTAAAATACAATTAAAAACAAAAACCTGATGAAGTCCATTAGGCACATCGGGCCTATTTTAGGAAGTTGTAGCATTATTAATAATAAAGACCAAAAAAATAAACAGAGACTCTAAAAATGTTTAAAAATATTTTCCACATGTGGGGAGACTGCAGAAGATTGAAAGCAGCGGACTATCATGTTGGAACACGAGTTAACTTGGAAGAGAATAGGTGCTGAGGCAGTTTTATCTCCTGACTGCCTCCATCTATCTTCCAGACCGGGTTTGATCTGAACCAGTCGACCGTGATGAAGCGCCGTTTGCTCTGGCAGCTTAACTTAACTCACCGGCCCGAACAACGGCTGCTCACAAGAGAGCTCAAACAGCTGGCTCCAATTATCTTTTAATTGGGTTGCATAATTGGAGGGAGGTGAGGTAATTACTTCCACTAAATTAAATGTATTAAATGAGGAAATGTGAGTTACAGAAGCCTTTTTCTTCTTTTTTTTTTGAAATACCACTGCTGGAATGTATGCAGGCGACGCAGATATAAACGATTTACAGCCAAAGTAGACTTGGGACACATATTTCGTCCAGCTGCTCCATAAAATGATCTTACACACAGAAACGGGTGATAAACTGCCACGTTTTTACCTTTAAAAGCCTTAAAGCACAAGTGATGAACATCCCACTAAAGTGACACTTAAAGACGTCAGAATACACACAAACAGCTTCATCTCAGCTGAACACAAAAAGAAAACAGTTTACACAACGTTTTCATTTGAAAACAGAAATATTTGTGTGATTTACACGTATCCGGATCTCGTGTTTACACATAAACGCAGCTACGGGTCACCACAAACAATCATTTCTGAAAAATTGGCTGTGATAGCTTCATTTTTTTCCACTACACTGCCCCCTACAGGTCAAGCATGCTCATAGTACCTCAGAACAAGGTGTATATGCGATTCGGTGTCAATGAAGGTTTTCTTGTAAACGTAGAGGGGAAAATATAAATTTTTGTAAAAACCTATAAGTACGTGAAACATGGCCTCAGTCTCTGTGGAAAGATTTGGAAACTTATGTTTGGCAGATTCAAATACTTCATAAAAGGTCAAAACGACATTCAAGGAAACCCGTTTCGCATTGCCACAGAGAATTTGGCAAATTCTACACATCCCTCAAATATTAATTAGAAATGTGGCACTCTTTAAAAGAGAAATAAACTTCCCAATGGCATCATATTACTAGGTAGTATTTTTACACTGTGGGAATTTATGAGAGAAACGCTTTTCTAATCTACTGAATGCAAATTTCCTCACGTTTTGAGTGTAGATTATGATTTGTGTGAAAGAAACTTGGGGTTTGTCATTGCTTGAGACTTATTGTTTGCAGAAAAAAAAAAACACAGTAAAAACTGCAGAACAATATCGTTCCAGGACGCGATTGCTTTATGTGCTGCATGTCTCAAATACTCAAACAAGTTGTTCGACATTTTTCCAGACAATTAACTTTACTTCCACGAACTGGATCTTTTGTTGTTGTTTTTTTTGCACCGTGCCATATCAGGATTTTCTGGTTCCCAGACAGTGTTTCCATCAGAAACGTGGCAACGGCAGACGCTTCAGATGTCCACGGATAACATCGCCGAGTTTTTATTGACACGGGCAGCTTCGAAAAGCCACGAGAGAGTTTTGGCACAGCCTCAACGTTGAACTTAAATATTAAATATACATGAAACCCTCTTTAATGGGGCGATGGTCCTTGTCATAATTAGTTGCGTTGGTTAAGAGTAGGCAAGCGGTGGCGGTGAAGAGATCAGTGAGTGGAAGAGTAAGATGCAGCTGCTGGATATAAAAGGTCTGAACTCTAAAAAAAAAAAAAAAAAAAAGGCTTGTTTATCCAACGGAAGAGAGTTCCGAGAGCCAGCAGGGGGAAGAACTGGCTGAATGCAGGTTTTATGGTGGTAATCTACACTATAAAACACCAGGCAGAAAATATTGAGATCCATGTGTTGTTGGGTTTTTTTTTATTGCCAAAGGCTGTTGGGATCACTTGCAATAAAAACAGTCAATAAAAAACAAAACTGAACACTCGATGTGCTTGAAGACAGAAAGATGAAACTATCTGGAAAGTCTATATATGGTGTGAAAACTGTCATACCTGCTATATTCATGGTTTGGAGCAAAAAGCTGACTCAAGTCATAGCAGTGAGCGTGTGACTGGAAGACTGGGTTTCAGATTTCCCCGGCCCCCGAATAGTACCGAGGGTTGTGTCGGGACGAACGCTTCTTTGTTCTCGATGTATTAATAGGAGAAAAAACTCAGATCCCTGCTGAAGGCACTCGAGACGAATTTAACTCATCGATGAGGATTCGTGATCAGGAGACTGGGGACGTCTGCAGTGGCGGATTTTTGCCTGTGGGCGAAGTGGGCGGCAAACCCTCAACTCCTTTAACTTGTGACTCCGCCCACTGTTAAAAGCAGACCAAGATCGCAGCTCGGACACAAATGCTCTCTTTTACATTTTATAAATGTATTTCTGAAAACAAACAAAGTAGTTGAAAAGTAAAAACGCAGCTTCGGAGCCGACGGCTTCGAGTGATGCGTTCAGGTGCATCGCGTAACTGCGCCTTCCGACGTGTCAACGAGCTGCGGGGCTCACGCAGTAGCGACGTCATGTGTGCAAAGAAGAAAAGAAGGCCATTGTACGCGAGCGTCTGGTGGGGAGGAGGGGGGGAGGGGGGGGGACACACCACAAAACAGATCCATTAGCTGATGGTATCTCTGAGCCTGTATTCAAACAAGTAGATATATACGTAAATAAACCAAAAATGGCATCATAGAGGCAGACATGCGAAGGCTTTTATATGTACCGTCAGTGGAAATTATTAGATTTGACCAAACAGTTACTTAAATAAACAGTAACACTAAAAGGGAACCCGCATACAGACAAATAGACAAAGTGATAGACACAGTGGAACGTATATGATCACAAGCACAGCCGTCATTGAAGCGGTCTGGATACCTTTACTAACAGTTTCCCTCAAATTGAGCCTTTAGATGTTTGTATTTCATGTCTTTCAGCTCGTTGTGATGAGAGCAGCTTACAAGAGAAAGCTTATAAAGAGAAAATTCAATTAACCCTTCTATTGCTCTCCTGTCACCATCGACTACGACTCATAACCATCAGTCATAGACCATTTAGGAGAGCAAGACAAATTCAATAACCATAATAAAGAATAGAAATAGATCTTTACGCCAGTATAGGAGTCATGGCAGTGGTCCCTCAGGACTTGTCACATGTTCTCCTCAAAGGTCCATGAGGCTTCTTCTTGTACTTGTCCTGATCTTGTTTTTAATGTACGAAAATGGACCAAAAGCTAAAGCCGTAGTATAATCGGCAATGGGTGGGACGAGTGCGGCGTGTGTCCCAGCCAGCAGGAAAAAGCATTTAAGGCATGGAGGCAGAAACATGAAGTGTGGCGAGATCACACGGCCAGGCATGCTAAAGTGCAGCTCTGCGGAGCCGAAAAAGAAAAGAGTAAAGAGCCCATTAGCTAATGAAGTTACTGCAGATGAGTGGATGTGATGTGGGCTGCAGTCTGGCTCCGAGTCAAACCCATCACACTCACTGAGGCAGTCGTCAGGATGGAGGCTGGCGCGGCGATGACGAGGGCCAGGCTTAAAAGGGATCTCTATCAATTCACCCCAGGAAAACAGCGAGGAGCCATAGAATGGATTTTGTGTGTGTGTGTGTGTGTTTGCATGCTTTTACACACCGATGAAAGCGGTGACCTTGGGGTTGATGATGCCGCTGGGGAGGAGGTGAAAGTCGTACTCGACCGAGTCGACCACCACTGTGTGTCCCGCGTTGTTGCCACCCTGCGGAGAGGAAACAGAGAGCGGTGAGGGGGGGGGCGGGGCCCGACGGGAGGCTCCGCGGCGTCTGGTTTTTTTCGACGAGCAGGGGGGGGGGGGGGGAGTGGCGGCGCGAATAGTTTGGCGAGTAGCAACAAGCGTCGGACACAAAACCGACGTCTGTTAGTATGTGCCGTCGCTAAGAGACCCCTGCTCGCTGAGCGCTCACGTGTCAAGAGAAGGTCTCGCCGTGGCGTAAACCTACTGGCAAATGTGAGCCTGGGCAAGTCGACAGGTTTGCTGCTGCTGCTGCAGGTTGAACGTCCACGAAATCCAGCCCGAATCGTAAAAATCTCTTCGCGAGACTCGGCTCTCTTCACAAATGTGAACAAACAAATCCACGACTCCCTGCCGTCTTCAAGCAGTACGTCCGCTCAAACCTCATTACATTACATTTGACAACAAGTGACCAACAGCTACCTCCAACAAGACTGATGGAATTCAAGAACAAAACTCAAACAACAATTAAAGAGAATTTGTCATTTAAGTAGAGAACAATTGAGGTGTAACCGCATAAACGGGTATAAATAAAAAAAAAAAGAAAAAGGGTTCGTCTTATATTTGGGGTCAAACATTGAGCACCCGGTGTGCAGAAGGAGTTCTACAGATCAACAAAAAAAAAAAAGAAAAAACCAGAAGACAATGTTGGATGAGATCCACAGAGTCGAATATCAGGTATGACTTGATTATAGCAGTATTGTTCAAACGCTTTGACATGTGTTTGGATGGCAGTTAAAAGCTTTTGAAGGAGCAGAGCCAGTTTAACTCCACGAGTTATTATATCTAAGTCTGACACAAGTTCAAACTAAGAGAAACCGAAACACTTCCAGACAAATAAATTGGTTACTCATTCACAAACCTTCAGTCTCCAACTACCATGACCGGTCCTGTGAGAAACATTAGATTGTTGCAGGTTGAAGTCTTTTCTGAGTTTATTAAATACCAGCACGTAGAAAAAGTAATACCTAACTGGCAAGATCTTGATCCGACACAGAGTACAAATTCTTTTAGCCATTAGCAAGACTCTTCGCTATCAAAGAGCAATGATATATGTGAAAATGTACATTTTTCGCTCCCAAAATAGAATCAATCCCTAAATATTCCTCTTTTTTTTTGTCAAAACTGGGCCCCAAACATCAGGTTTTCTGAAGAAACCCTTGAACTTGTAGATGAAGAACGATCTACAGAAGCCCGGAAGGCTCATTTCCTAAATGAAAGCGTCGCTCATAGGAAGATTTCTCCGACTGTTTTACACAAATTCAACTACTCACACAGAAGTACTCGGAACACAAGTAAACGAATACGTAAAAAGGATCACCTGACAAAATCATCGCGTCTTCAGCTTGAACGAACAGAAGACTGTGTCAATATGTTCGTATAAAATTACGAGTTGGGCAGGTTTCGAAAACACAAATAACTCTGAAAAGCCGAACCGAAGGCGCTTCGCGGGAGGGACGACGCTCCAGGTCATGGTTGTGCTCGCTCTATTTTAGTTGAGTGCGCTTCGTGTTAATGTGCGTGAGACATTCAGGCTTTATCGCAGCCGAGCGTGGAGACGCCAACTGGAGCCAGGAAAAAGGGGGGGGGGAGCGGCGAGTCACGGACGTCACGGACCGACCTGCCGTGAACCTCCTCGGCGAGACGTTCTTTCACAGAGAATAAGAACACAGGGAAGACGAATAAAAGGGGACGTGAAGGGACAAAAATAAGCAGATTCTTGCCCCTGCACTTGCGTCACCTGAGGGTTATCTACGACCCTATCCTGCGACCGGGATGTGCTCCGAACGCCGTGGCCTGTGGCTATAAATCAAGCTCAGCATGTGCTTTGACCACACGGAGTTATTCCTGGCCACAGCCGTCCCCTGAAGGTTGGGGGGGGGGGGTTGAGGTGGGGGGTGGGGTTAACCATTCCTTTTTAGATGGTACTTTTACGATACGGCCCCTTCGCCCGGCAGAACTGGGACTTCCTACAGTCCCATGATTCCCCCCCCCCCATCCCATCGTGAGAATTTCGACTTTTCATACCACGCAACTGTCGACACTTGAAGCCGTGAGTCCGTCCCTGACCTGCGGTGAACACTGGTCACGCACCTCGACGGGTGTGCGGACATGACTTACTATTCCTGCCCGGGGCGTCATGTGACCCGCTTATCAATCTGCGGCGATCGACCCCACCGACACTTTGGAGCTCTTGACTTTCAGCTCCACGTTTTAGGGTTCAACACCTTTATCTTTTAAACGCCCCACAAACACACTGTACTCTACCTGCAACAAAGAATATTGGGTAGCAAAATGCGTCCCACACATTTTAAATTGGAATTATTCTACGGAAGGAAACCTAACCCTATAGTCAAGAAGTTCTTAAAACAATTGCCGTCTTTCATAGAGGATTCAAAGAAAGTTGGTTCTTAGACTTCGAATAATGATCTGACCCTCAACCCACTCTTTTTACATACAGAGTTCATCAAGATGGAAAGATTCTGTATTAAAAAAAAGTCTTCAGGCACAGATCGACTAAACAAGACCTTTAATGCTTCACCAAACTCTGCTTGCACACCATCACACCGAATCCCTCTGTGTAAAAACAAAACAGCAACTTTTCCAGCTCATGTGGGAAACAGAAACAATTCCCGGTAAAGTGTTCTGCGGTCCGACGGCCCGGTTGTGACCAGATACTCTCTGAACGCGAGCCTCGTCTCCGATCGCACACCGCCTCATGGATAGTTTGACTTTAGAACATGCAGGTACTCGTTATTCATTTGCAGCTGAACGACTTTAATGACCGTCAATAGAAGAAAAAAAAAAAAAGGCAGCAAGAGTTGGAGTTCCTGGTCTAAAATGTTAAGGTTATGAAACCCGGTAAGCAAACTGGAAGAAAAAATTTCAGGACTTTAGGTTAAAACATCCTTAATAACTGAAGGTTTTAATGGTGAATAATAAACGGATTTCATATATACAGAGCTTTGCAACTGCTTGAGCAGCGCCCCCCGCCCCCCCCCCAAACTTTTGATTACCGACTGAGCCACAGCCGGTTTTAAGTTGAAGTTATAATTATGTTCAGTTAGTAATTGTTTGATTTTTGTGAGAGAGAAAAAAAAATTGACATTTTCATCAGAGATACACAGAAAAACCTCAAATTTGAAAATGGCACAAAAAAAAAAAAAAACATAGATTTGACCAAATAACATTACTGTAGCTTGACTTGACATTTCTGCTCGAAGCATCAGATTCTGATGCAGTCGGGTCTTTAATTCAACAAGCGATTTGTTCACCGACAAAGATTTGTTTTAATAACAAAAGTCTCCATAACAACCGAACCCGGAGCAGCGAGCGTTGTGAGCAAGTCCATCAACAATCATTCGTTTTTAATCTGCCTTTGTCTTTGAGTACAGGTGGATGATTATTTCCTGAGACGTGTTTCGTACGATTCTTCGGAGACAACGTGGTTTCCGGTTGGACTGGTTCCCCCTGACCGACCGCGAAGGACGACTCCGGTCGAGCAACAAACTTGGCCAAGACATAATGTTCACCTTACCGAGATTATGTAAGAGTTGATAGAGGAGAGCAAAGTGCCGTAGGGTCATTATCACACGTCATTCCCAGGCGCAGGAACCGTGTCAAACAGTATTTATTGAATGGGAGAAAAAGAACTTGCTTTCAAGTACAGAATGAAATGCACAACATATTATGAACTGCAAATGTTCACATGGACTAAACATTAATGTTCTACAAATAAATAAGCAATTCAATACAATTTAATATGGAAGAAAATGGGATTATTCCAATTAATTCTCAAAAGTTCTGCCATTAACTATTTAGAAAAGGTTGTTTTTGTGTGTTTGTGAAATAACAGCATGCTTTTTCTTGTGCCCTAACTTATTGGGCCATGTTACCCAAACATATATGCGTGTTAACAACGTCATTTGCAATAAATAACAACATCATAACTTATTGACCTAAAATCGTGCAACCCTAAAAAGTCTACAATATCGTGATACAAAAAGTTTGACGTGAAAACTGAAAGTTTTGCATTTACACAGAAACTATGTAGTGAGCATGCCAGGCCACGGGTTGGCGCTGTTGTTTCGGTAAAGAAACTACACACACACACACTATTTGAACCGTCAGACATTTAGAAGTCAGAAGATTTCAGAATGTGCCAATAGCACAGAGTCTATAGTCTCTTTTCAGAAGGAAAGTCATGACAATAGATTTGACGCTGGTCACAAGTATTATTTGATGACAATAATAAGGACGGACAATAATAGGAACGATAGGTGGGCTTCACGTTGGCATGGCAACCTTTCAAGTTATCCGCCATCTGCATCAGGAAGAGCATCCGGAACGAAACTGGCTCCAGTCTATCATTCATTCATGAGGATGTTTCTCCAAATTGTTCTCAGACCTGAAGGTAATTCATAGGGAAGAGGATTAGGGCCACTGAGGAAAACAAACCCTGAGTTCTGACTTTTTTCTCAGACTTTTAAAGTCAGAATTCTGAGTTTAAAAGTCAGAATTTGGAGAAAAAAGTCGGAATGCTGAGAAAAAAGTCAGAATTTGGAGAAAAAAAGTCAGAATTTGGAGAAAAAAGTCAAAATGCTGAGAAAAAAGTCAGAATGCGGAGAAAAAAGTTAGAATTCTGAGAAAAAAAAGTCAGAATTCGGAGAAAAATGTCAGAACTCTGAGAAAAAAACTCAGGATTCTGAGTTTAAAGTCAGAATTCTTAGTTTAAAGTCAGAATTCTGAGGGAAAAAAGTCCGAATTCTGAGGGAAAAAAGTCAGAATTCTGAGAAAAAAAAGTCAGAACACTGGTCTTAATCCTCTTCTATAAATTCTGCATTGACAGTTGATATCGGTTTAAAAATTTGAGCTTCCTGCAGCCGTGATCTCACTCTTACAATCTACCTTAATGAAGTGCCATCTCGCTATCTAGTTCGCTATCTACTCCGATCCTCGGAAACGGTTTGGCCGCCATCAGCGCCGCGCCGCCGTAACCCAAACCGCGACTTCCAGGAACGTCAAGTTGTGATACGCAAGCAGGACTGCTGGCAAAGCTGCTTTTATAAAAAGATGCACGCTATCTGCTCCAACACTTCACTCCTCACTCGCACATCAGCAATCCACCAACACACACACACACACACACACACACAGACACACACAGCGATGTATAGACGGCCCAGGGGCCAGAAATTGTTTGGATCTCACACGTCTCCAGTCTTGGCAGCGACGCAGGAGCCGGGAAGCTCAGGAGAAATCCTTGTTATGTCAATGCGGCATCAGTGGAGACGACCGGGGCGTCTCTGAATTTCAGCGCCGGAGCATTAATAAGAGCGCAGGCTTGGCCAAACGACTTTTAAACGCTTTCCAACGCGGAGCGAAGGCCTTGGAGGAACGCTTGAATTTCAAGGGATCATTTTGACAATATTTCACTTGCTGTGCGACGGCAGATGTTTTTAATGTATTTAAATGTAGTTATATACACTATAGTATAGCGGCATGGATAGATTTTCCAAAGGGAGCCACATTTAAAAAATAATCGAAGATAACCGTTTTTCATGAGCTTGTGTTTCTGTCAATTACTTAACGTCTGCTACCTTCAAAATACAAGCAAATCTGTTGGATTGTACATGTTATGCTCCCACGTTTTCATGTCATTCCTAATCTGTCTTAAGTAAAAGTTTGAGGTAAAAAAAAAAAAAAAAAATCATATTATAAGACTTGTAGCTTGACCTGGTACTGCAGAGGATTGGTCTTCACATGGTGTCGGGGTCATTCGTCCTAATTACAACACTACCCTTCGCTAACAATATGATGTTTCACTGACAGGCAAACAAAACAACAACAACAAAAATCATCAACATCAGCTCCTCTCAATCAATTCTCTACTGGAATCGACGGCTTCCTTCTCGTTCAAACCATGGAAATGTGCGATTTTAATACTGAATTGACGATAATCTGCTCAAAGGGGCTTTTCACTGCAAATAGTCGTTTCTCCAAAATCACTACAGCTTCCTGAAACATGAGTAGAAATGTGACCTCTCTCTCACTCTCTCCCTCTCCTGTGATTACAGACTTGACACCATCGCTTGTTTGAAAACAGAATCCTTCCCTACAGCTTCCCACGTGCCAACATCTTTTATTATTGTCCATAAATAAAAGCAAATAGTACCAGTGTTCGCTGCAGAGAAAGATGAGTGGGCAAAAGCAACACCTCTCGCTATTCCAGCGCTCACCCTTCACTTACTTCGCATGACGGAGCCAAAGAAAAGAGATATAAATAAGTCACAAAATCAGGGAAGTTCTTTTTGAAAAAAAAACAGTAACCCAAGAATGTGTGACATGGCTTTTTTTTTTTGTTTTTTTTTTTGCAGAAGTGCTGATATCTTACATCTTTCAGGCAGATTGTCAAGGTGAGACGTTCCTGGTGTGATGATGTGGATCGTAACAGACAGACACAATGCAATGCTCATCAAAATGTGCACATGCATTGGAAAAATGAGAAAAATACCTTTTTTTTAATGTGTATCATTTTCTTTTAATACTAATTTAATTGTAAAATAAATCCAACCATGCATTTATCTTGGTTGCAGGTATTTGTATTTTGGGAAAAAGATGAAACGAAAGTATCTCATCTTTTCCTTAATATATATCTCAGCTATTAACAGTTAATGTGCATCATTGCACATCGTTCATGCCAATGTGGAAAAATTAAATTCAGAGTTTCACGATGTCCAATGCTGCAATGAAACAGTTTTGACTGCCGTTTACTTTTTGAACATTGCAAATGGAAGTCGGCGTCAAAGGATCGTCAAATGGAAGACATGAACAGAGACAATCGACATCTCAAGTGGCTTCACACCTACGAGCAATTTAGAGTCACTGACAGACTCAACAATAGTGATTAATCACAATGGGGTATTGTGTAAAGTCTTAACCTTGCATGTTTGCTAGGATACTGGGTTTGAATGTGATTTGCAGCAGGAAGGGCAGCCAGAAAAAAACAAAAACAAAACAAAAAAAAACACCAAAAAACCTGGCAAGTCTGTGGTGCAAGTTGCAGTGACTTTGAGTGGCGACGCCTGTAAAAAATGGATCAGTGGAATGGACACTTACTTTAATGACTTTACAAGCGTGCAAAGAATTATAAAAAAATCTGCAGAGCCAAGGAGAAAAAAGAACATGAAAACTATAAAAGTGACATGCCACGGCCTGGAATGGAACCAGGCCTGTCTTTATGGGGCTACTGAACCAAATATATACCAGGAGTAACTTGCACTTGTTAAAAAAAAAAAAACGTGTCTAATTTCAAAATGTAATCTAGTGGGATACAACAATTAATAATAAGTGTGGGAAGATAGTTTGAGTAGCCTGGATTACAGTTGTTTTGCCTCGATGGGTAAATCAGTGCTGTGTTTAAACACCAGAAGAAAAAAAAAAAAAAAAAAGAAATCATGTGAGTGAAAAGTGATCCTGGTGCTTTGACAGCTTTGTGATTGAACTCATCCTGTCAGACGTGCAACGATGCGTCCAGAGCGGAGGAGCCTCGGATTACAGGCTGGTGAAGCTTCCACCACGTCAATGAAACACACACACACACACACACACACACACACACACACACACACACACACACACACACACACACACACACACAGGAGTGATTCACCTGGTCACTTCAGTGACACCCCCCCCATGCTTAATCTCGTCATGTGCACACGACAGGATCATCACAGGAAAGGGTGTGTGTGTGTGTGTGTGTGTGTGTGTGTGTGTGTGTGTGTGTGTGTGTGTGTGTGTGTGTGTGTGTGTGTGTGTGTGTGTCCGCTGCTAGCAGCCAGCAACTCAAGGTGACATTAGCGATTTCCCTGAGAGCAGCCTCCACCAACATGTTAGCTTAGCATCCAGACGTTAATATTTCGGTACACTTATGCTGCGTTCACGTGCCCTTAATAAAAAATCGGAAGAAAGGAAGACACGTCGGGTCATTGTGACTGCCAGGCCGGTTGGCTGGCCCCGATGACAAACTCTACAATCACACACCCCCACCTCCCTCCCTCCGCAAGCCTTTTCACATCTCGGATAAAATAGTGGGGCGGGAGATACTTCGTCTTGCTCCCCCGGAAAACGAGCCGCGGTTTGATGAATTTGATGTGAGCGTGGGTCGTGGTTGTTTGACGTCTTCGCTGTCAGAAACGGAGGATTCCCCCACCTGACTACTCGCAATTCCGATTTAAACGATGCGCCCCTGAACGCGACGTGACACCTAAAAAAATTTTAAATCCATGACATTTGCCAGTGAATGCAACGAGTGTGTGTGTGTGTGTGTGTGTGTGTGTGTGTGTGTGTGTGTGTGTGTGTGTGTGTGTGTGTGTGTGTGTGTGTGTGTGTGTGTGTGTGTGTGTGTGTGTGTTGGGGTGGGGGGGTGTGACTAACCTGACATCTGCACACCATATCCGCGTCTTGTGCCAGCAGATCCACAACTTTCCCCTTCCCCTCGTCGCCCCACTGCGCTCCGAGCACCACGGTCACTTTGTTGCCCACGGCGGGTCGCGGTGCCCGCTTCGTGGGGCTGTCGCGGCCGCCGCCGCCGCCGTTAGGGTCCGTGGCGGCTTCCTGACTCCCGCTTTCCGACATTTCTGCTGGGTCCCTGGCTGTGAGGAGTCCGTGCGCCCTGCCTCACCGCGCTGCGCCGCCTGCTGCGCCAAAGAGAGCAGAGATACTGGAGAGAGAGAGAGAGAGAGAGCGAGAGAGAGAGCGGTCGCGCACTCCAAGGCAACGTCTGACGCCAGGAAGAGGCTCGGCCGTGCGCATGCGCACAAGAGTGAAAGTGAAAACCCCCGTCCATTCTTCAATTTTGTGCAGCATCTTTTTCCTCTTTTGAAGCATGTGTAGAACAAGTCACAATACCCTTGATGTTATGTCAGAAATATCACGACAAATGTCATATAATCCCACAAAAAGCATCTAAAACAGAACGAGCTGTGAAAGGAGAGGTGAGCAAAGAAAACAACAACAAAAAGCGTATCTAACCAACCAATATGAGCCAAAGTCCAACAACACGTCTATTTTCTATACAAACTCCTTTTAGTCCAGGGGGTTGTGGATCAGAACAACACCAGCATAACGACCTTTGACCACATATTTTAACCTCTTTCTCTTGGGCTTAAATACATATCAGACTCAATTGTAGAAAGTAAAACAGTCAGACCCCTGAGGTCCTCAGGAAGGGGTTTAGTGAATGTCTGAGGGTCAAAGGTAAACAAGGCGAAGCAGCTAAGTTCCCACACTCCTCACGTCTTGAACAGACCTCTTAAAAACACCTGAGGGCTGCTGACAAACTAGCACAAGAATACATTTGTCTTAACTTGCTTTAACATTTTTTTTTTTTTGAACAAAACCTGAACAAATTGACATTTACAAGAGGAAAACCTGTAATAATTCCATGACAACAATGGCTCTTGGTGCCAAAATAGTGCAGGTTGTGTTAAACTGAGTAGAGTCTTCTATTTGTGACATTTTAGAGCCAAGCACATTTTCTCAAACTCAGCTTTACAGTGTGGCTTTGTTGACGTTGATGCGTATCCGTATCTGTACTCGAAGTGGGCGGGGCCTAATCCGAAAGTGGGCGTGGTTCAAGTGAAACTGGGTGGGGCTTAAATCGGTACATTATCTTAAGTATGAAATTGATATGGATTGATCAGAAGTTGCTTTATTTATTCTTAATTTGAAAACTATTTACAGAACAGCCTCAGAATTGAGATTCAGTGTTTTATATATTAAAAAACTATATAGAGTATATAAAACTTAATTTGTAATATTTATAATATATTTATTTTTATGAATAGCCATATACAACAAACATATTGATATAGGCTACTTTGTGTGTTCAGCTATATGTGTGTGTAATATTAGTTACAATAATTTTGAGAATAATAACATTGACGTAAAGTTCTTCTGGAAACATTCTCACAAATATACAAGTACAAAAGCCAAAATTAGTGTACAAAAGTAGATGCAGTTGGATAAAAATGTGACAGTCTTTGGTCTTTTTTGTCTGGAAACTCGTAATCTCAAAATCTCTGCCACAAACCTTAAAAACTTCAAACTATACGTCACCCTGCAAGCCTTCCCTTTCACTCTTGCTGTCATCCTCCTGTCACACATCAGCCCTGACACCTGTCTGCACCCACTCCATCCTGCCTGCACCCTCCTCTTCACCTCTTCTGTGCACTCTTCCATTGCCGTCAGTGGTTGACCCCGGGTACTTGAACTCATCGACTTTCCACCTGCCTTCCTCTGATTCGCTCAAAACGCGACACTAAGGTGATTAAACAATACAATTCAATGCCAAGTAAGTAATATTCAAGCGACGATACGGCAAATCACACCTGACGAAGTCGGTGACGCAAAATTTGACACAAACGTGACAAAAACCAGTAAATTGTGCACCACCTATTTAGTTTTTAATATTATACACGTTGGTGACACTGTTACACCGTGCTGCTGCCTGTCCATAGACACACACAGGGTCATAATTAAATTTCTCTGTTTTCTCTCAGTGAGCAGCAAACTCATGATTAAGATGCACCTTATATGAATAAGTCATGCGTAAATAACATTCGTAACAGTTTAACGCCATCTAGCGGCAGGTATAAATACACTCCCGCAAAGTCCTGCCTCTAAACTTTATTCAATTTCGCCCTTTAATGGAACAAAGACATACAATTGAACAGGACATTTAGCGTGTATCTGGTTCCCTCCACAATCTTGAAAAGTTAGTTTTATTTTTGCACACATTTTGCAGAAAAAAGGGGTATTAGTATGCCTGCATCTTTTTTTTTTTTACATCTACTTGTTCAGTTAAAGGGACTAATTTATTGTTGCCATTGTTTTCACCTGCTATGAGTAAAGGTCAGCTTCAGGTAGGGCGCCCATCACCGCGGCTCTGATCTCCTCTGGACTCGGTGTGAGACAGATGGTCAAGTGGGCGGCCGGGAGGAAGCAGTGCGAGCTGTGGGCACATGTCATGACTCAGACTTAAAGAGGCTGCTCTTTGCCAAATATGCTCACGCTGGGGATCATCTGCACCAGACTGACGCACACACATAAGATCTGCATGTATACACACAGGCCCGTTAACATGCATGTTCACTCCAGCTGCAGGCCTCCAATGAGCCGTCAGAGATAATTCCTTATTGGGGGTTTTGTGGCCGCGTCCTCAATCTCCAGCAGGTGTTCAGCTGAGTTAACTGTGAAGTCCACAATAGATTAATCATATTATGCTATTCCTTATCATGCTTTGGAAGCCTGTGGATGAATGCATTGGAAAGAAAGCTATTTTGAGAAACCGCAGAATGAATATGATCACTGACAGCAACCTCCTGTTGACCGAGAATGAATATTTCCCTTTCGTGATGCAAAGACTCATAATAGTATGTCCGTTAAAAAGGTCTATAACATGGAAAACAGCAATTTGTCAGACACATTTACACCTGCAGGCAATTTAATATAACCAGTAAACCCCAAATCATTTTTGATTAGCTGCGGGAGGAGAACTAATGTAGACAGGGAGAACATGCAAACTAATTTTTTCTCAGAAATATTTTCGATTGCATGCTGCTCACTCTGTTATGATAGCTGTACATATAGAGGGAGTCATTTACTGATTCATAATGGGAGATATGCATGTTCTACTTTCTCTGAAGTAATGTCATATGTCGATGGGGACACAAAGTTGGCGTCTTTGTTTCTTACACATTTAACATATTTTAAATGTAAGTAAATCGCTGCATTTTGAGAACAGCTTCTATTCGAGAGAACAGTAGTCAAGAATCTCTGGAGCTCATGTAAGCAGAGGCTGCAAGATGACCCTGTTTCCATTATTCGGGATCTATACAAAGTCTGTTGAAATGTTATGGGGCAAAAAAAACTAAAAAACAAGGTCATTTGACTTTAATACACTGCCGTTAGGTAACCAGATGGAAAATGTATTTGAATTATTTGTATCTGAGTTCGTGGGATGCTGTATGAATGAGTAGGATCAGAGTGTGTATGGGGGGATATACCGTACCCTCCTACTGGACTATGTACAACTATCCTGTCTGTGTACCATCGGGGGATAATCTCTCCAAAATAAAAGTTGTTTTCCTAATACAACAATATATGAAGATAGAGTGAGTCAAATCTATGTAAAAGTCGTGAATCCCCAATGAGTTTGGTGAAATTACAGATTTCACGATTTTTTTCCACACCATGCAGTTCTACCATTCGTCCTGAAGGCGGCAGCACCTCTCCATCGTATCCGTTCCGTTACCCGCTGCCGCACGTTGTTTAACGCGACTTCCGGAGCGTGTGAGGTCACAGGAGAGCGCCTGCTTTCAAATAAAACACCTTCCCGGAGTCATTCCACTGCTCATAAAACACTATTTAAACATGTCCCCGACGCTGATGTTCCGGGACTTCGTGCTCGAGCGGCTGACCGCTACTGCCGAGGAGATATTTCAGGTTTTTGAGCGGACGATGGTGAAACACGAAGAAGAAGCGTCGAGCTGGAAGCGCGAGCTCGAGAGGCTGAGAGGTCTCCTGCAGGAGAAGCAACAGAGAACAGGTTCAAGCTGATCTCATTTATTAAGCTTATAAATGCACGTGTCCAACTGTTCAGTGTTTCAGTACTTTTTGCACAATTACCATTGCATGTTTCTACTAAAATTATTTTAATCATTATATAATATCACTGTTGCATTAACGGTTTACATTTTCCATAGATTTCACCCAAAAGCCAAATATCCTGAACATATTGTGAGTCATGTATAGCGTTTTAGTCCCTAGTGATGTTAAGACTAAAAATAAAAATACTTGCTTGTGATTGGAGGTTGGGACGATCCACGATATTTTAGCGTCTTTGATTGTGTGGCTCCAATTGGCTTGAATTTATTTATTTATTTTACATTTTCTGACATCTTGCAGATTAAACACTGCGTGGATCATGGAGGAAATGATTGACAGATCACTTGATTATCTCAATGTTTGTTTACGCCCTCATAAACCAAGTTGTAGTAATTAAATATTTTATTTTTACCAGCAAATATTTGATTTAATCCGAGGAATTAAAATAAATGTTTTGTAGCTATGATTGATCATGGATTGTTTTTGGGGCCTGGCTCAATTGACAATTGCACAAAAAAAAAGGAAAAGTTTTGGGTGGAAATATTCACCAGTTCTGTTTCTCCTTCCAGGCCTCTCGTCTCAGTCGTCCGTCTGCAAAGAGGAAAATCCACTCGAGTCGAGCATCATCGTCCAACGGGACGACACGGAGTCTCAGGACATCAAAGAGGAATCTTCTGAGCACTGGGCAGCTTGGCAACTAGCAGAAGGAGAGGCGGAGCAGTTTAAGGCCTTTAATGTCTCACACAGCACTCGGTCGTCCATCGACGACACAGAGCAGTCATCGTCAAGCTGTGACAGTGAGGACGAGCGCGAGGAAAGCGAGGGTGAACAGGACGTGTTGCCTCTCGACTCGGCTTCGTCTCCACGGTCTCTGGTCCAAAGCCAAGACGTCGACGGCGGGAGCGACGCCACCGTGTCGGACGAGCCCCGTCGGATTTCTTTTCCGACTTTCAGAGTGGTCACCGCTTTGGACCGCATGAGACTGCCTCACTTTAAGTGCCTTTCGTGCGGCAAACGCTTCTCCTTCAGCCAACACTTTATAAACCACGCCATCCGCATGCACGCACACGACGGCCACCTCCTCTGCACGGTGTGCGGCATGAGGCTGGCGACCACCGAGAGCCTGAATCGCCACCTTCAGAGCCACAAGGGCAACAAATTCTGCTTCCTGTGCGGCAGAGAATGCAGCACCATCGCAGGCCTGCGTGAACACATGGCCATCCACTCAAGGGCGTACACCTGCCGGCACTGCGGACTCAACTTCAACAGCGGGTCGGATTTGAATTGACACATGAGGATCCACATGGAGGAGACTATGTTCTGCTGCCCGGACTGCGGCAAGGGCTACCACTTGACCACTCATGCAACAAATACTGCCGTTCTTTTATCCACTTCAAACTCTTGATTATAATAATAAATTGGGGGGGGAAAAAGACCATCTGACCTCAAAATGTTGACTGTTTTTTACTGTGCACATTTTTGTTTGATTAAACATAAAGTTCTGTTTATCCTCTTCTATTTTTCTTTCTCACTTAAGCTGTTTGAAACAATTAACAGCTTGAAATGTATTTTCCCCTCCATTTGAGAGAGTCGTTTGCTTGTGTATCTAATTTTTGCTTTAGTGATTATGGTAAATGGTAAATGGTCTAGATTTATATAGCGCCTTCTAACCACACTGAGGTAGTCCCAAAGCGCTTTACATATCAGCTCACTCACCCATTCACGCTCACATTCACACACCAATGGGACAGAGCTGCCATGCAAGGCGCTAGTCGACCACTGGGAGCAATTTAGGGTTCAGTGTCTTGCCCAAGGACACTTCGACACATAGACCGGTGTAGACTGGGATCGAACCTCCGATCTCTCACTCCGAAAGACGACCACTCTACCACCTGAGCCACGGTTATGAGAATAACATGCTCGTATTGTCTTTGGGGGAGATAGTGATTCAATAATTTTTTTATAGAACACCTTTTCAACAGTTCAGGTGACTTTATTTCATATACTGTTTCACGGGTACAGATTAATCTGAGTTACACCAAATCTTAAGAGCAGCAAGCCCATGAAGTTGTGTGTGTTTATACTTTTCCCACTTTCTTGCTGGTTGTTCATACAAGTGTTTTTCTTATCCTATATTTAAGAAACAATCAAAGTACAAAGTTGTAGGAAAAAACTAAACATTTCTAAAGAACAAGCTGGGGGGATTCATACAATTACAACAGTTAATAGCAATGTCACATTTACAATATTATGTCACTATTATTAAAAATTTGAGGAGATCCACTGCGTTTATATTTTTTTTTACTTTCATTATGAAAAAAACAATACAATTACAAACTCTAGTAGAGGAAACGCAAACTCGGAAATAAAATGCTGGGGGGGCATTAATAGTTCTTTTCCATAATGAAAATCATTTCAATCGAAATCAAAGCTGAGGGAAAAAAGAAAAAGGAGCAAATCATAAAACTACAAAAGAATAAAAGCATCTTAAAGCGATAAGAATTCGGATATCTGGTGATAAATATTTCTTGTCTGCGTTATATATTTTCGAAACGCGCGAAGTTATGAACGCTTCCTGGGACCGTTCATGTGGTACGGCCCCATAACGTCATCACTACGTCATCAACACGCGCCTCAAACACGGAAGGACGCGTCGTTACCTGCGGTCATCATCCCACTCTTATTTAAAACACTATTTAAACATGTCCTCCCCGCTGCTGCTCAGGGCTTTCGTGAACGAGCGGCTGACCGCGGCCGCCGAGGAGATATTTCAGGTTTTCGAGCGGACGATGGTGAAATATGAAGAAGAAGCGTCGAGCTGGAAGCGCGAGACCGAGAGGCTGAGGGGTCTCCTGCAGGAGAAGCAACAGGGAACAGGTTCGAACTGATTTCTTGTCTTTTGTCTCGGGTCGATTTACGCGATCCACCGATTGCGCCGCGAGAACAACGGACCCTTAACTTAGCGCAAATATTGTCCGATAGCGCACGAGCCACTGATCTCCGTTATCTAGCAAAAATAACGGCGGATCCGTTATTTGATGGAAAGTCGTCCCAAGGCGATTTACAATATACATTCTCATACAACATCCTGGACAACCGCCACCAGCAACACATTATTATGATGTGGTTCTTTTCCATCTGTCTGCTACGGAGGCCCGGAGCGGCCATAGAGGGATAAAAATAATAATAACGCGTGGGAACGAGATAACAAGTCGTGCAGCACAACAGTCCAATTAGAGGGACTTAATCCGTGGCCACGGATTAAATTATCTCATCCCCTCGCTTTATTAACTTGAGGGAAGGCGTTATTATCACGTCCCCACGTTATTATAATTTCCCCCCCTCTATGGCCACTGAGGGCCTCTTTATAAAGGTAATAGAATAAGTAACATCGGTTGTTTATAGGGAAGCCTGAAGAAAAAAAAACAGTGTAGGAACTAAAAGCTGCTTAGCCTTGTTTCTTCAGGTTCTGAACACTCTTCTTATAGGACCTCACGGGTCTGGATGTTTTATATTCTGAGATACTAATACTGAGGTGTATTTAGACCCAAGGCCATTGGAAGCTTTATAGACCAGAAGGCCGATTTATGAGTGGATCCTTTGACTCGCAGGCAGCAGAGTAGAGATGGATGCTCAGGTGTAATGAGGGTGGAGGACTTTTTGTTTTGTTTGCAACTCCGCTTAAATCCCACCGGAGAGTGTCGGCCTGGCTTAAAAGAACACTGCAAAAAACGAAAACGTGTCAATTATACACAGTATTCAACAATTCTGAAAAGCTTGAAGCAGCGGTTACAACAAAAAGAAATTGCAGGAAATGACTGTCCAGACCAGTGTTTTTCAACCTTTTTTGAGCCAAGGCACACTTTTTTGTTTGGAAAAATCTGGAGGCACACCACCACCCGAAAATGTTAAAATTTTAAACTCTGTAGCCTATATTAACAATATAAAGTCATTCTCATCAAGGTTTTATCAACAGGAATCAAATAGATACAGAAAAAAAGTATTTCCCAATGTATTTATTTATTTATTTTTTACTCAGTGTGAAACCTGGACCTGATGAATGAAGAGCTGAGATCATGGTTCACATTCTTCCTTTTCAAAAACTTCTCCATCACTGTCACTGACACAGTACTTTGATACAAGATGGGAGCAGGAGGTGGAGAAGAACCACACTGACGTCTTTCAGTTTCCATTTCAACGGCAAAGTTCTGTGCTGCCATCTATTGGCTGAGAGTATTTATACATGATTACTCTGCAGCACACTGTCAGCTGTGAGAGCAAATGTTTTTTAGAAAAAAAAATGTGAAATTGGATCATTTCCCACGGCACACCTGACTTTATCTCGCGGAAACACCAGTGTGCCGCTACACAGTGGTTGAAAAACACTGGTCTCGACAAAGAGTCGTTAAATAGACGACAGAGATAGAAGGAGACGGTACGGTGTCTCGGTTCATGAACACAGACGTTCATCTCCATCCTATCGGTCTGTTACCTGAACATTTCTTCCCATAGCTACATTGTAGTTTAATTAGCATCTCTTTGTACGTCGGAACAGCGAACGTTCATTTCGGTCTGGAAATACCCACAAGCTTCACCGCCACTGTCAATTTGCCTGCAAATGTAAGAATGACAGCGATGCCCGTTTCTTGTTCCAGACCTCTGCCCCCAGTCGCCCGTCTGCAAAGAGGAAATCCCACCCGAGCCGCCGCACTGCGAGCTGCAGTTTAGCGTCAGCGTCCAGCAGGAAGACGCGGCGCCTCGGCACATCAAAGAGGAAGCTCCCGAGCACTGGGCCACTCAGCGGCAAGACGAAGAAGACGAAGATGAGGGGGAGCAGTTAAAGATCGTCAACGTCTTCTGCGCCACTCAGTCGTCCATTTACGAGCGGGACGACGCAAAACGCTCGTTGTCCAACTGCGACCACGAGGACGAGTTCGAGGAAAGCGAAGACGCAAAGATCTTGTTGCCGCTCAACTCGGCTCCGTCGCCACAGACCCAATACGCCGACGGCGGTGGCGGCGGAAGGGAAGGCGACGGCCTCGCCGAACGACTCCAGCTCCTCCACGCGGCCCCCGGGGACCCCGCGGCGTCGCCGCACGACTCCCGCTGCTTCCTGTGCGGCAAGTCCTTCTCCTCCACGCAGCACCTGACGAACCACGCCGTGCGCATGCACTCGCTGGACAGCGGGCTCCTGTGCGCCGTGTGCGGCAAGACGCTGGAGTCCCTGGAGAGCCGCAACGCCCACCTGCAGAGCCACAAGAGCTCCAAGTGCTGCTACATGTGCGGCCGCCACTGCAACAGCACCACGGCGCTGACGGAGCACATGGCGAGCCACGCCGGCGTGAAGCTGCACCGCTGCCACGTGTGCGGCAAGGAGTGCACCCGCAAGGGGGACCTGAAGATCCACATGAGGATCCACACGGGGGAGAAGCCGTTCCGCTGCTCCTACTGCTGCAAGAGCTTCACGCACAGCGGGCACCTGAGGAAGCACATGAGGAGCCACACGGGCGAGCGGCCACACCGCTGCGACGTGTGCGGCAGGGGCTTCCTGCAGAGCGCGCACCTCAAGTACCACTTAAGGACCCACGTGCAAAAATACTGATTTTTATTTTTATTTTTTTTACCCCCGCCCAACTTGGAACTCTATTCATTAGAAAATACTCCAGAAATGATAATAATGATCATTTAAAAAATGGGTTTCTTAATGTTCATTTACAATATGTTTTGTAAATTTGTGTCATTATTCATAAATCAAAAAAAAAAAAACGGATTTAAAAGACCGTCTGACCTCAAAATGTTGCATTGTTTTCAAATTGTGCTCATTATTTTTTATTGAAATAACAAATTATTAAACGACACAAACTTCAAGGTTAATTTTGCATCCCGAATTATTTCTAAGTTATAAGATATATATGATGTATGTTTAAAGTGAGGAGCTATATAATCTCATTTTCTGTATTTTTAAATTTGAATTTTTTTTTGTTTTAAATAAAACTGTTTGCAGCCATTGAACGTGCGAAGTGGATCTTTTCACAAATGTGAACGTCTCAAGTAAACAAAAGCTGACGTAAGAGTTAAAGTCATCGTTCATCTTGGAAGCTGATGTTCGGCAGCTGTTCTCTCTGAAACGGCCACCGCTTGTGTCGTCATACGAAAATACTTCATCCAGCTGTGCGCTGATGTTTGTGTATGTGCATGTTTGCTTTATTTCATTGTGTTCATGTTTAACTGTCCACTGCAGACAAAACACTTCTCATTAAAGAAGTTTGAGGCTTGTTTAGTTGGGATATCTTGGGGATTTCCTCTGTGCTGAGAGGAATGAATTTCACCGCTAGGGGGCGCTGTGTCAGCGTTTATCCACCTGACAGTCCACAGAGCTAAAAATGTTCTGATTTGATTTTCAACTTAAAGGTAGAAGACGGTTGTTTCTTTGCTTATCTCTAAGCAGCAGCTCTTTTTTTTTTCTTTTTCATCTTGTACACAAAGCGAAGCAGAATATTTATTTTTAAATAAAAGGTTCACGAATTAATAATGACAAGAAGTAATAGAATAGACATAATTACATTTCTTTCCCAGAGAATAAAAATAATAGCAGTTGCCCAGCTCCGCTCCCACCATAACCACGTCACTGGACTTTCTGCTCAGTTTATTGAACTTGTAATATCGATGCCGGCATTAAATACAATCTGTGGATAATCAACATTAAGAGCGGAACAAAGGGATTAAATTGCATCTATGACTGTAACATAACAGCTTAACGCTTCATGAAAGTGTTTGTATCTCGTCGTTAGTTTCTGAGTGTCGTTAACATGGTGACACGTCAACAACTCGACATTTTTTCAGGTTCTTTATTCAGCAAAGTGATAAATCGGTCCGGGGCTCCTGCAGTAGATTGTTTTTTTTTTAATCCACATCCAGAAAGGTTGTTTTTCCCGCTTAATCAACTGCTTTCCAGAGGATGTCATTAAACCTCTAATTACTTCTCACTTTCTCTGAAAACAGCTTCACACAGTCATCCAGTGGATTACGGTACTTTTTTTTTTTTTTTTTTTAAATTCTGCAGTGAAAAGACCGTCAACTTGGGTCGTTCCCAGATGGCCGGGGGAAAAAAAGAAAATCTCACCCAGAACAGAAGCTCATTCAGGAATCTCTTGTGTTTGCGAAGCTGCTTCAGGCGATTCAGATTTCAGATTGTAAAGCCAAAGAGCCTAATCAGGCCTCACTGACCCTCAAGCCTAAAACTAACTGGCCTAATCAGGTTACGCAACCAAACCCCTAAAAGACACAGGACCGCCGCCAGACACCTCTGGATCCTTGGGAAACGGATTCCCACACGTCTGGGGGAGGAGGGGGTGGAAGGGGAGGGGGGGGGGGGGGTTCAGCGAATCAAATCTAATGAGATGTTTACGAGACCCTCGATCTGCTTGAGTCACTGTTAAAACTGCTGACGAAGCCTCCGTCGGCTCCTGTTGTTTGAGTCCTCAGGTTGCGCACAAAGCGGCGGTTCACCCAAACTCGCCGCACGGGAAAAGTAGCCTAAAGGTCACGAGGTTAATCTCCCGGCTCTGAAATCATACGAAACTCGCTCCCGGGAAAACACGAGGGATTTTTTCCTCTATGTGGGTCAGGCTCTATGTGGGGGGGGGGTTGTTTCTGAGCGCGTTGGGAGCGTGTGAAGAAGTGACATTCTGGCGCCCGCCAAGACGCCGGTACAACGGCCCGTCCATCATCGGGAATTCCACGACGCCCCTCGTTGCGTAACCGCCGGCGAACCCGGCTCTGTGCTTTTTGATGGATGACATGAATCCACCCGTCAAGAGAGAAATAGATTAGAAGATGACAGCGGGGAATTTTTTTTTTTTTCCCAGTTTATACTCAGATACCGATGAAGATCCCGTCGTGGCCCGCGGCGTAAACGTACGGTCGCTGCACGGCGTGGAAACGTCTTGAGGAAGCCCAGATGTTGCATCAGCGGCACGGTTTTACTCTCAAACCGCTTTATCCTCGTATTTATAAACGTCAAACTGGACCTTTGGCCGTGTTATCAGAAGACGACGTTTCCTCACATGCTCCCTGCTAAACTGCCGCCCCTCACGCCCCACCTTTACAAAGCAGCCATACATTCCTGAGGTAGGGTCGTTGAATGCCGCACATCTGTCTGGGGTGAGATTAAGACCTGCTATCAGATTTGTTTTACTCTTAAAACAAAACAGCTGCCAAATACTGAGCTGTTTGTCTTGTCTCGGGATTGTACACGTCTCTCCCGTTATGCCCTGATTTAACTTCTCAACATCTGGCGATGATGCAATTTGGCAATTATACATTTTTGTGTTGCTTTGAGCAATTTGTTAAAATAAAATTCTCAGCATTCGAACCCCAACTGTGTTGTGATGATCGTTTATACTATGTTTTTTTTTTTTTGTTTTTTTTTTTTTAAACAGTACTTTGGTTGTTTGTTTAATCGGAAGACTGACAGAGTATATTTAACAGCATCGCTAAGCAGTAACAGTTCTTTTTTTTTTTTTTTTTCAACAAAGACATTTGGTTTATTGGTAACCCCCTTTTTTTTTAACCCTTGGACGCACAACCTACCAATACCTACACTCTTCCACAAGTGGGGTCAAAAATGACCCCAATTCAAATCAATGCGTTTTTGCAATATACTGGGTGGTTATTCTTCAAAATCTTTAAAACGAAGAGTTGTAATACTTTAATATTGTAGGTATTCCTCATAAAACATGTTTGTGACATGAGACTATTTGCATTTGTATTTATTTTTCCATTATTTTTTCAGAAATTGCAATTTATGTATCACGACCCCACTGTTCCACGAGTGGGGTCAAAAATGACCCCAAGCAGTTCCTATGGAATCTTCTATGAAACTTTAATTCTTTGCAACTCTGACAGTCCCACTCACACATCTGATGTCATCTTATACATCTAATGCAACTTTGACTGTCAATACTGTAAATGTAAGTATTATCTCCATTTATTAACTTATTTTTCATTGACAGATTATGATGTGTGATCAAATCAGTGATCAGATTAGCCTACCGGTACTTTGTTGTAACAGTATTGTATTTAGGTAGGTACACAGCATTCGGACGTCCAGACAAACCACAACTGTGTTGTGATGATCGTTTATACTATGTTGATAGCAACGCCGGTTGAAGCTCTTCAAACTGGGCTGACATTCCAAACTCAACGAGACTTTTAGCAGAATACATTTACAAGTTATTGTTTATTTGTCTGTCTGTGTTTTGATACAATCCAAGCCAAAAACAAGTAAATGTTCACAACACTGGTTGAACATGTGGTTAAACTAATAATATTGAGCGTTGACATAATTTGGAATAATGGTAGGCACTTCCTCTGGCTGCTGTGCACTTCTGATGGCTTAAATGACCAAGAAATGACCCATATTTGAATGTTTAGCACTTGACAAGATTTCAAATCTCACTTTCAGACATAAAATATATTAACTTTTTTTTTTATTATTATTATTATTATCTTGATTTAAAAAATCTTATTTCAAGATTTCACGCTAAGTAAAATTGACTTGTGGCATGGACAGACTATTTCACTAGTTTTATGTAATTATTTATAATTATTTTTTATGGAATTATTTTTTATATGAGCCACTTTTTTTTTTTTTTGCAGTGTATAGACCCAGAGCCTCTGAGGTGTTTCTAGACCTTGTGACTCTGGCCTCCCACTGTGACCCAGTATGTGACACTGGCGCGTGTTTCTAAAGGATTATAATCTGGTGGGTTATTCTGAGAAAAAAAAAAAAAATCCAGAGTCACCAGGCAGCCTGCTATTTGTGGGAATCTGGACCAGGCAGTCACCGACCCCCCCCCCCCCCCCCCCCCCTGCAGCCCGGGTATCCGTGCCAGCGTGCAGGAGCAGCAGGAGCGCTGAGTTGTTTGTTTTTTTGGTGAGTGTTTGGTTTTTTGGTTGTTGTTGTTGGGGTTTTTTTTTTTTTTTTGCAGAGACGAGAGACGGAAAAAACTGGCGAATGCATACGTCAACGTCGTCACCCAAGAAACGACTTAATGAGGGTAAGTCCGTGTGTCTCACACCTCTGTGTCCTATAAAGTAAAAAAAAAAAAAAAAAAAATTAAACACTGCGTGCTGTCTGCTGACACGGATAAGGGGGGGGGGGGGAGGGGGGGGGGTAGTTATGCATGAGGATGCCCACAAAGTGCATGTTGTTGTTTTTGTTTTTTCCATCCTCTGGTGATGCAGGTGTTTGGCTTTGTGGCAGATGTTTGGAATTAGATAGCTCGTAGCTGCAGGAGAGACGACGACAAGGTCACACTGTAAAGTCGCAGTGCGCCGATTTGGACGTGACCGACGCATCTTTTTCTTTTTTGTTGTGCGCGCGGCTGGAGACGTTCACGATCCCAGACTGTGTGAACGCATGCGAGATGTTGGATGGATGCATGGTTTATTCGCCCCCCCCCCCCCCCCCCTTATCCATGTCAGCAGACAGCATGTGCGCGTCCATGTTGTGATAGCTGCTGCAGAGGAAGTTAAAAAAAAAAGAAAAAGGATGACGACGAGGCTTTTGGGTTTCAAAGTTGCTGAAGGGCCAGAGGTCGAGGCTTGGACACAGTTTTTTTTTTTTTTTTTTAGTTGAAGCATCACAGCTGGTTACAGTGTGAGAATACACTGTAGATCCTCCTCACACACACACACACACACACTCCTCCAGCAGGAGAGATTACATGAAAGGGCTCCCAGAATAAACCCCACTGAGCTTAAAAACACTACCGACTGCATCACGTAAGCGTGTTTCCAGTGCAACCACGTATTGGCAGTGTCCTCGGTCCTTCTGGAGGAGTGTGTGTGGATAACGTTTGATGCGGCTGTCTGCCCGGGGTTTTGAGAAAGCTGCTTTTCTCACAGCGATAAGCTCTTCTGTTGATGTCAGTTTTCACCTGCGGCGAGCGCAGCCGGGTACTTCGGGAGGGAAAGAAGTTCACAACAGGCGAAACATTCTTACTTTTACTACTGAGCCTCACTGAAACCATCTGATTCAACAAGCATGGGCTTTTTTTCTTCTTTCTTTCTTCGAATTCAAACATGAAAGGAAGGTTTCTAATTTGGTTTTGTATTGTTTGACGTCTTACATGCCACATATACTGTTAGTTGTAATATCCATCCACTCACTGCCACTTCACCGCCCCGTGCATGTATTTGGATGATTATTTGGATCTCGACCCCAAAAAACCCAAACTCATATGACTCTTTACGCTACTGTTGTATTCTTATCTTTCTCTTTTGCAACCACTTTTTTTTATTATTGAGCATTTATTTTCGAACAAAATGTGAAAAAAACAAACAAAAAAACTGTTGATTTGGTCGTAAAAGTAGATGTGAGCGCTTTAATTCAATGCAAATGTTTATAATGGATGTTTTCATGTATGTCACTTATCTGCCAGTAAACTTAAGTCGTCATTCCGGTAAATTGAAATGATTAATAATGAATAGCGATGGTTGCACAATATGAGCATGCAGAGATCACAGGTCATACTGTACATTTTACAGTTCTTCCAAGTGTTTTTTTGTTGTTGTTTTGACCTCCTTACTGCCACAGCATGGCCAGAGTTTGATCCACTCTGCACCACAGTCAAACATTGGCAAACCTATAATTAGGACGACCACTCTGAAAACAAGACGGAGGAGACGGCGCGTCCTCCGCAATGGGATGCGGCGGAGTGAAAGCAGGTTTACCGAGACTGGGTCGTTGCAATGCGTCATTGTGTTTTACAAGTGGACGCCCTCTCGTACACAAAGTCGCGGCCGCCATAAATCGTCGCAGAGAGACTCACTGAGGGCAACACATGAGACCAGACGCACGATCCGGCAATGGTTGGCCTCGTAGGACGTTTTGGTGCCAGGAAGTGGAAGTGACGGTCCCACAACATCCCAGCAGGCCATGAAGATCTCCATACCCCACATGGAAAGAACCTATACCAGGATATATGCGCATATATGAAAACAACAAGCAGTTTATATGCACATATATGCTGCATATATGCGTATATATGCCACATATAGGCAAAATTGAGGTGCATATATGTGAATATACAGGCCATATAGGTCTCCTGTACTGCTTCTTTATTTACACACATATATAGCCCATATCTCACTTTGGCAACTGTCATACATTATCAAGGAAATAACTAAGAACTAACTAAAAAACAATTATGCAAGAAGAACATATAGGTGCATATACGCACACATATATACGTGCATATATGTACCTATATAGGTACCTGTATGCATGTATATGTGTACATATATGTACATTTGTGTACATATAATATAGGAAAACGGCCAATTTTACATATGTCACATATATTAAAAACCTATGTCAAAACCTATATTAAAACATATATGTTTATATAGGTTCTTTCCATGTAGGCCTCGTAATCAGAAACGTGCGTGGCGAGGGCGGCCGACTTCCATTTCCATCGGCCTCGCCTGGACCGCCAACGCATCAGCAGTGATTTTAAAAAAGGCCCGGAAGGAGCCACACGGAGGAGAAACCGTGCTGACAAAGGAGGGGGGGGGTCACCAGATCCTGCTGCCCCCCCCCCCCCCCCCCCCCCCCACACTCGGCTGCAAATTCATATTTTGCAGGCTTTTTTTTTGCTTTAATGACCAAAAAACACCATCGACCATCTCCAAAGTTATCTTACCGTAATACCGATCCTATACGCCCGGTGACGACGGCGTGCTTATATTATCTCACGTCAGTTCAAACACGCTGGAATGTGATTTCATTAACTTCATAATCTCAGGCTTGTTGTTCTTGGACGGCCGCAAAACTTCCAGTTTGTTGTGGCGTTTCAAGGAGGAGGCGAGCCGGGGTCAGTTTGGCGCGCCTCCGCAAACATCCACATCAATTAGCTGCATATTTCGCAATAAACGGAACGAAACGGTGTCATACAATTTCAAGCGCCGACGAAAAGGGTAAAGAAAGTAATAATTTTTTTTTTTTTACAATCCGGGGAGTGAACGTCGGAATTATGTAACTTCCCCCATGTTGGTTCAAGGAAACTCCTTCAGATAATCGGAAACATATGTTTGCCTTTTGAAACCGTCAAATAACACGGGAACATTGTTTTAAAGGTCAGCGGCTCGGCGTCTTTCCTGATAATATGCTCTCTGTGTTGCCGTCCCCCCGTAAGCAGAGACAAAAAATAGGATCAGGAGGATTGGCTTGTTTTCTCTGCATGCCTTCAGAAATGTCAAATAATGGGGTAAGCAGAGATTAAAACTCTTGTGCGACTTAAGAGTTCATTTAGATGTATCTATCCTCTATTGTATTCCAAGATACAAATGTTGAATATTCAGTTTTCCATTGTTTATTTGTCCCGACAGTGAAATTCCTGAGGACGTCTATCTTAAACCAAAAGTCTGGTAAAATGGATTAATGAGTGTGTGTGTGTGTGTGTGGGGGGGGGGGGGTTAATCCCTGCAGTGAAAACATTGACAGGACGAAGGGTGGATGCACACTCTCCCTCAGATAAACACACCCTGCATACTTGGAAACTGCACCGATGCCCCCCCTTTTCTGCTCCTCCTGGGTGGAGTCATGCTCCAAATGACCTTTTTACCTTTTTGTAAAGACTTGAAGGGTGAAAGGGGAATAGTTTTTGTCGCGTGAGGCACGATTTATGAAAACCGAAGTGCAACACTCCCTTAAAGGCCTAGTGAAATGTAACACACTACTTTGCAAAAAACGATAGTTGGGGTTCTACTTCTAAGGTTCCTCCGTCTCTGCCCCACCACTGTTGTCGCATAACAAAGTTATTTGAATTTTGAATCTCCAGCCGAGGAAGTCGGGGGAATCCTTCTTCGTGGGCGTGACGTCAAGAGTTGTGCAGATCTCGATCTGTTGTGTTTACATTGGCTTGTTTCCTCTTAAATATCGAAGTTTTAACAGTTTTTTGAAGTTATAGTCGGCGCCTGGAAGAGACCCGAGCGAGGAGAAAAGGAGCACGGGCGGCGGAAGCCGCTAGCTCGGGCGGCTAGCGGGAGCCGCTAGCTCGGGCGGCTAGTAGACGATCAAGTAATACCTGGACTCATCTTCGGTGATTCCGCGCAGTCGGAAAAGCGCTTCGACGTGATCCACGAAGCCGGGTCGTTTTGCCAAAAGTCAGGACGCCTCAAAGCCTCAAAGGTGAAAACTGCTGAGGCTGAGGAGACGAGGAGACGAGGACGAACCATCTTCTGCTTCCTCAAACATGTTCCAGACGGGGTCACCGATGGCAGAACGACACATTCTGTGTCTTCTTCATCAATCACTGGATTTGAAATGATGATAATGATGAAATATCGTTAAATTCAGCCTCTTCGTCGTCAAAACTCTGATCCTCCATAATGTAAACACAACTTGGGCGTGTGCACAACTCGTGATGTCACTCTATTATTGTCAGAAGCTCCGCCCAGCAGCGAAAATAGCGCTGTTTATCGGCTATTTTCTCACAGATTGCCGTGTTTTAACATTTTACCCTTCGGCCAGTTAGCATAATAATGTCCCCAGAAGCGACAGCCAGAGTGTTTTGGAGGTCGAATTTTCATTTCACTAGGACTTTAAAGCTCCGCTCTCCATCTTCATTGTAAAGATAATAAAAGAAAAAGTTAATTTACATAATATGATTTCACATGCTACACATTAAAGAGATGTGAAGAAACACAGTCTGTTTGGTGGTGGTAATAAAAAAATGAATACACTTTTAGTGGCCTGAGATGAAACTCGTGCTCCAATTGACTTGACGGCACAAAGTGTTCTCTGGAGGAGCTTACTTCCCACTCACTCTCCGGAAAACTGACATATTTTGTCATTTTTGTCACCGTCTTTTGCTCGAAATTTAATTCTGCTGACGTGGAAATGGCCCTCTGCCTCCCCTCCCACTCCTCATGCATGAAAGATTACTTTGTCAAACTGGAGAAAATCAGAGGCACATTAAACTGCTCGTTTCGTAAATTTAATCTTACTTGGATTCCTTTCTTTGGACACGCTGAGAGACTGGATTTTGTCACGTTATGTTGGGATAATCCCTGCAATTGACCTTACTTTTGGTTGATCTGTATTTTTCTTGTATGCAGTTTGTATTAGATTTACACCGTTTCTATCTTTGTCCCGCAGATGCAACCTTTTGATTCCCCTTTCTTCTGTATAAACAGTTTTTGTTTTTTATTGTCTTTGATACTAACATGCGCTTGGACACTGCTGTTGTGATAGAAAGAGCCAAGACCACACACAGATCCAGCAAAAGACAGAGACGAAATGGATTATAGGCACAAGACTGACTGTGATTCTCCAACCTATCAACAGTACAAGTAAACTGTTTCTCTCTAATCTAATCCAAGCAAAACACTCTTCATCACAACGGCACGATGACGTGTGACGAAAGGAGTTTTTTTCCCCTCAGGTCTTCACAAAAAAAAAAGATACTAAAAGTGAGACGAATAATATTTCTACCTCAGAAAAAACACTCCAGAATAAATTCACTCATCTGCTTAAACAGGTTTTGAGGTCTGTGGGTTGTATAATTCTGACATCACTCAGCCTGGCGAGACTGTTTTTACTTTCTAGACAACCACAATTTCACCTCAGCATGTTGGCAGATTGGGCAGATTTTGTGTGTCAGAAGCTTCATTATTGGCCAGTTTGCTATATTAGTCTATTTCGACTGTCCACTTTTGTGCCCCTCAAAATATTTTGATGTTTCAACATTAGATTGTTAACCGACGCGCTAATAATGTTTCTACAACAGAAGCGATGAATCAAGTCAGTGGATCGAAAACTCCTATGCGACGTCCTGTGAGTGTAAATTGATGTTTTTTCTTTACGCGTATGCAGTATGCAGCTACGTATTTACCGTACACTACAAAAATTATTCACGTGAAATGTCAACAAGTGGTGTTGCATTTGAATACTTGGGGCAGCGACACAACAGATATTAAGTAACTGCTTTACCTCCTACAAAGAAGCAACAAACAAAGAGTCCAAACAGAAGAAGGAAAAAAAATGTGTAGATATTTTTTTTTCTGGATTTTTTTTCTAATTATTATCATACTTTTTTTTATTTTAAAAAACAATAAAAAAATTTTTTTATTTTTTTAAACTTTTTTAAATAAAAAAAATATGATAATAATATAAAAAAAGAAATTTCAGGGGGAATTTTATTTTATTTTATTTTATTTTTTTTGAGGAAAGTGTCTCCATGAGAGCACACTGAAATGCGGCGAAACACAAGCTGCTCAGGCAAAGCAGGTGCATGTAAAGAGTTACAGTCCTCCTTTAAGAAAGCACATGAGCCAGTGCCAATAAAGAAACAAGGTAAAAAAAATAAATCGCAGTTGTTCATTTGCTCACTGATAAAACAAACTTTTACAAAGATAAACACGTCCTCGGTCAGTAGAACTATGAGCGCCAAGCCAAGGTTGGCTGATTTGGTGATCGATGGATCCAAGGACATCACAAAAACCCGAGAAGGAGTTTATTTATTCTGTGCCTGTGTCAAGCAATGGAGACTTTATGTTGGAGCTGCTTGCCCTGATTGAACGGCGGGCTGACTGCACCAGCAGTCAGAAGCTTTTCCATGACATGGGTTTATTTAAGTGGAAGACAAAATGTATGCACAGGTGTCGGGTTGCTGTCGATGGCAGTATTTGCAGTGGCATCACACCGGAGCAATGCAAACAGTTGTGGTGGGAGACGTCTTGAGGCACTCGAATACTGCTTCAGTCGCTTCATGATCAAACTGCTGTGAAGAGAACGGGATTTGTGATGTGAACCTGGGTCATTGTCGTAACATGAGGCTGGTCTGCATGAAGGCACGAGGCGCTGCTGCAAAGAACTTCTGGGCACAAGTGATGACAACATGGGTGCACAAAAAGGGGTCATGCGATTTCTGGCCTCTGCGGTTGATAACGTAAACATCTCAAAGACGATATCTACAGCTGGTCAGAGGGAAAGATCGACCAATTTCGATTGTAAGGATGGATTCATCCCTACCTGAAGACGAAGGTCGCTGCAGGACTCAGAGCGGAGAGGTGTGCAGTTGTTTCTTGCTCTTGACTACTGGGAATTCAAGACCTCCGTCGTTTTGGAAAACGCAACATTTGCACCACTTTGAAGAAATGCGAGGCCAAGTGCATCTTGATGAAGGTGCCACTCTGGGAGAAGGGATGCCCTTAAAGCAAGCGGGAGAACAAGTCGCACACTTGTCTCACTTGAAGACTAAAGTGGATGTCGGGATATAGAAGATTGCCAATTGCTACATAGTCATACGGAAGCACAAGTGTTATTTCTCGCCGCATTAGTCCTTCATGGGATGGAGGTTGGCGGCAGTCACACACTAAAACCCTCAGGGTTTAATTTGAGCATTTGAGATCAGTCCCATTGGTGCTCAAACGCTTCTGAGACACATCGGGCAAATGTACATTTTGCAGGACGTGGCATCCTGTTGTTTGAAGTGGACCAACATTGCTCTTCTGTTTATTGTCTGCTATAATTGGCGCCCACCGTCTTGTTGTTGTGTGTAAAAAAAAACCCGGGCTTCACCTTTCATTGTGTCACTTAATGACCTCGCAGCCACTCGGGACACAGTGTCTAAAAATAGAGGTGGGGCACCAAAGAAGCCAAATATACAAGAGTCGCGAACTTCATTGTCCCGACAGTCGGCGTCTCCGTCGGCGACGTTCGGCCCCGAGAAACGAGAGTTTTCCCCCGATCTGTGTGCTGGACTTTTAATTCCCACACACTGCAGTTGGTGAGCCGAGGCAGATGCGTCTCGGTAAATCACCCGGATGCCACAACGGACACATGGTCCACATGCGTCCTCAAGGATCTGGTGTCTCCCTCCGGAATGACCTCGCCTCGGGCCCCGTTGAGGAACACGGAGGGCGGCGTGAGGTCCGATAAGGACGCATGTTTAATCAGGAGGATTTCCTGTCAGATCTTTACATTTGTTGCCTCGTTCCCCTACGTTTGCACTCGTCCGTTGTTTTGCAGATTTAGACGATTTTGGCCAAACTTAAGGAGACAATATTGGCCAGAAGTGGACGACAAAGCTTCTATGATGTTTCGCAATAAGAAATGTTACATTTGCAGTTTAGATTAAAGTGTTTTGTTGTTTTTTTATATATTTTTAAAACTCTGCTTGCAGACTCGTGACAAACATAAAACAAGCAGCTACTTCCTCAGTATGTTAGATTGGTAATCATATTAGTTTTTTTACCCCAACATTACGGTAGGGTCAGTTCATTTTAAGTCTCTAATGTGTTTTTCTTTTCCAAGCCAAGACAGGAAATACCAAAAATTTTACAGAAACGCTTCTCCGGTCACTGTGATATTTTACAGCAGCGCCGAAACTGCTGTTGTCAAAATATCATTGCATATTTGGCTTTTTTTGTTCTATTTTCTTTAACAATAACCTCCCGGAGCATCTTTCTGGATGACTTTCACAGATGGCCTTCACATTGAGATGACCGGATTGAAAACACTCGGGGGGGGGGGGGGGGGGGTTCTAGGGTGGTACCTGCAAGGCTGGAAAACAAAACAAGAGAAAGAACAATTGTGTAATGGGCAAACAGGAATAACCACACCACAGAAAACATGGCCGTGGCTGCTGTCCAATATGTCAAAAAAAAAAAAAAAAGAATACCTTGCCCTCGCTTGGCTTTGTTTTATTACTTTTCCACATCAGGACAGGCCAACAGGATGGCTGCCGGCAGCTGATAAGATAAAGCGATGTGCAAGGATGATGAAGGAGTCTTTCTGTAAGGTGGCAGATATCAGATCAGTTCGTATCGGACGGGGAGTGGATATATAACCATCTCGCACGCTATCTGGTACGTTCGACCACATTTTGAACTGTCAGCGGGGAATTCGGGTTTCCTTAATGGAATCAGCAGCTGGTGTTATGTCAGTAGGTACACAAGGAAAATGTATCCACACACACATGTATATACGTTTTAACGCACACACGCCGGAGCGACACAGTACATTTGATACGGTGCGTGCAGTGAAGGAACGAGCTGACCCTCGGGAAAGACGTACTCCTGGTACAGACTGTACCACAGCGACCTGCAGCAAAACAACCAGGACGGAATTCAACCCAATTAGTCGGAGGGAATCTGAGTCCTGTCAAAATCAAATCTCTTTATTAAAGGCATCAACTTCCAAATAGATTTTTTTTTAAAAAGTAAAATCTCTGAATCCCTTCATACAAAATTCTTCAAAACGTGCTCTTATAGAAAAGTAAATTGCGTCATACATATATGTGGTTGAATTTTAAATGATTTAAATCAGCCGAGCCACTGAAAATTTCAAATTTCAAATTTCATATTCAAAATCATTTCAAAATGATCAAATTTCAGTTACAGTTTAATTCATTGCAATGACCAGACGTGTATTTCGGGAAGTAAAAGCTTTTATTTATTGGCAAAAATCTCAACAATTTGTACAAATTTGTTTTGTTTTTTACCATGTTGTTAGTTACAAAATGGAATTTGCACCTTTGGGTAATCTTGAAAGTGATTTATCGTTATTATTTTGTTGACAATCTATTTGAAGTAATTTATATATATGTCAATGTGCAGTGATTTATTAATTTTTTTTGTTTATCCTGGAAGACCTTTCTCCGGAGAGCCTGAAGTACTTTCATTAGGACTATAATTTATTTTGATATCTTCAGCATGATAGTGTGGAAATCAGAAGGAATTCACAAACTTTTTTTTTTTTTTATTAAAGTTCCAAAAATGTCCAATGTTTATATGAATTTCGTGGAAGTAGTGGCCCACAAATGACGAATCAAGAAAATTATTGGCAGGGATACTTTAATGTACTGTATTCACATAATTTCTGAAGATTTTTTTTTTATATTTGCACAAAAGAATGTGAGGTAAAAAAAAATCAAAAAAATCAACAGGAGAGACTTTTGGGGGTAATTTTTGAGACGAATGCCAGTTTTGAAGTAGGTGGACTTACGGCGACTCCGATAATTGACTCTCCTGGATTTAAAGGGATCTATTGTCTGTTCAGGAGGCGATTTGTGGAAAGTCCTTGAAACCTTTCAAACCGACATGTGACCCACCGAAGCTTCTCACACTCTGTTGGGAATTCGAAGGGGCCTTTAAGGTAAAAAAAATAAAAATAAAGAGGGATTTCAGGCTCACAGACCTCCCCGAGGACGTTTTCTTTTTTTTTTCTTTTTCTTTTGTGCCATTATCTAAAACTTGAATCCCCCACAAACAGAGTCAGGCCTCAAAATCTTAATCCCAAATGGGATTTACTTTCTGTGTCTCCGGGGTCGTTTAGGGGTTGAAGAGGCCGTCCGCTGGAATTCCTCGTCCTACTTTTGTCCTCTCAAATCTCTGTATGTGGTCAAAAAGTTGACTTCCAGCCCATTCATGTCATACATGCCACAGACTTCACAGGATATTGTTAAATTGGACATGTGTGGTGTTTATTTGTCCATAAACATGTGTTCTAAAAATGGTGTGACGGGGAACTTTCAGGGGTCGGCAGGAAGGGGGACCGGTGAAGATTCTGTCCGACAATAGAATAAAAGAATAAAACATAGAGACGGGCCACTGCTTGTTGTTTCAGCTACTTCTCCACAATGTTTTGGAATACGGGTTTGTAATCAGGTTTATTCTGAGACGTGAATGGCTACAAATGGAGCCTCTTGTTGCGCAACATGTATTGTTAGCGCTGTTCTACGTCGTTGCCACACATTTTTGAACGGGGAGTGGATGTACTCTATTACGTCAATGATCAAAATATAAAAAATAAAAAAAAAGTTACGTAGGAATGCAACTCTTCCGGGTCCTCATGACGGCTCCATAATTACCCAGTACTACGATACGCCCAGCACACGTGAGTCACTTTAACGCTTGCGTCACTTATTAGGTTCAGTGGGAGGAAGATGCTCTATATCAGGGGTGTCAAACATGCGGACCCCGGGGGCCAGAACCGGCCCGCCAGAGGATCTAATCCGGCCTGCCATGTGATTTTTTTTTTTTTTTAAAGTATAAATATGAAAACTGACAGAGGCTGATCTAAAAACACGAGATTGGCAAAAAGGCCCTTGGTCAGAATTTGACCCTCAACATTAATGCATCTGTGGAGGTCACATAACGCAACACCTTTCACAATAAAACAATGAGTCCAATTTATGTGAAGTGATACTTTAGACACGTAAACTCAAAACAATTTCCAGATGATGACAAATTGTTTTAATCCTGAATAAAAATACGATATCCAGATACATTTGACTGAGGTTTTTTTTTTTTTGCAAATATAATATCTGATTTCCTTTAATATGTATATTTCAGAATAGACTGGGAAATCCTTGCCGTTACAAAAGAATCAAAAGAAGGAAAGACTTTGTCCATATCTGCAGTTTAATATGTTCTGTTTGACTTGTTGGCCCTCCAGAGGTCAGGTTAGGTTGGATGTGGCCCCTCAACTGAAATGAGTTTGACACCCCTGATCTATATAATGACGAAACGAGCGAGCGAGCGAGAGAGAGAGAGAGAGAGAGAGAGAGAGAGAGAGAGAGAGAGAGAGAGAGAGACAGCAGCTTCACAACTCTCTAGTTGCTTTCAAGAAGATGGAAATGCATCATTTACCAGTTTATAGAAACTTCAATTATTGTTTGTTTCAAATATCGCTCTCTAACAATTAGCCTCTATCTGTTCTGGGTTTGACACGTTTTTTCAGTTTTTTTTTGTCCTGGCGAGAGAAACCCGTTGGTGACAAGAGACCTCAACCTCGCACGCCCCGATTTACAGTTGAGATGTCTGAAACCGCGGCATTTCTCTCGCTATTTATCACCTGCGCTCATCTGCAGGGCGACCGGGGGGGGGCTCGGGTGGTAAAGTGGGCCCTCGTCCAGCCTCGCGGTTGACGTTCGATCGCCCCCCCCCACTGTGCACATGAGTGTGTTGCTTGAATGTGAAAAAAAAAGAGGCTCGTTTGCCCAAAAGTGGTGAAACTTTTCCTTTTGTTTCCTCGTCTTTCAGCAAAAAATGTGTGCTCACAAACCTTCCTCTACTTTTCTACTGTTCCTCTCTCTCTCTCTTCTCTCCATGGAAAAAAAAAAAAAAAAAACCCCAGTCAAAGTTATGTCTTTCTGCACCGCAGAAGAGTCTGACTGAATTTCCCTCCAGGCCTCACGAAGGAGCACTGGGGAGCCAGAGAGCTGCGTCAAATGCGTTTATGTAAATCATCAGTGAGGCAAATTAGATATACTGGCTGATGTGTTCACACCAGGAGAGAGTGAGACAGACAGTAGTGCCTCAGTCCTCTGTGGCTCTCCTCCTCCTCCTCCTCCTCCTCCGGTGGCGAGGAAGCAGCCAGACTTGCTCTCTGTCACAGATGGTTTCTGTCCAAAACCACAGGAGTCTTTTTTTAGACAAGGTTGGGGGTGGGGGTGGGGGGGGTGGGTAGAGGAGACAGGGTGTGGATGACTGCGTACCACCACCAAACCACAACTATACGAGTAAACAGCAGGAAAAAGCTCGGCGTGTCCCGGCTCACGCGGCACAAAACGCCTCCACAAACAACGCCTTCAGCGGCGGCGGTTCGGACCCACGTGCTCTGATGAAATTATACCCTGGTGCCACTTCTCGCAGACACTCGAGAAAAAACAAAGCCGTGCTCTGAAGGAAACCCAAGGAAGAAGCGACGCATGTCTGCCATTCTCCCTCCTGCAGACAGATCCAGGCGGACGACGCCGGCGTTGTATAATATCGCCTCCTGATTTTGCACATTTCTCCTCAAGTAAGTAATTTTTTGGGGGGAAAACCTTTCATAGAGATTTTTTTTATTCTCGGTAAACAGCCTCGCTGGTCACATGAGTTCGACTCTCCTCACTGCACTCAATATATATATTTATTTATTTATTCATTTTTTTATCTCCTCTGCAGTTTTGCCTCTCGTTCCTCAAAGTATTAAACATAGTCAGCTTTAACCTTCAGTCTGAATTCGGGGGGAGTCGTTCCGCACCGGAACACGCCGTGAGCAAGCTTGTGTGTTGCAAGACGTTTATGATTCATGACCACGAACGTCACAAAAAAACATCTCTCCGTGCCGTTTTTTGCGTTTGCATACTGTCGTTATCCTTGAATTGAACCTTGAGCCGACTGTGTTGTGAACGTGAGAAGCACGTGGTCAGTTCGTTGAGCTCAGCCCAATCCGCTCATGTGCTTTTGAGTTTTCATCTGTTGAAAGATGAGTCCTTCGCTTGGCAGTTCAGCTCTGAGTCACTAATTATTTCCAGCAGCCATTTTTTTTTTACCCCCACCTTGCCAGAGTGTCAAAAACAAAACAAAACAAAACTTCTCTGAAATGATCAATGGCAACGTGGCTGCGAGTTTGCACTTTGTTACTCGACTTTTCAGGTATCTGTACTTGAGCGTTTATGTTTTGTTGACTTTCTACTTTTCCTCCCTGCTTGTGGTTCCAGAAGTCTTTTCCTGTTAGTATTTTTGGCTCCTTATTTGGTGGGTTATGATCCAGAGTTAGGTTGAATGCAACTGTTAAAAAAATAAATAAAAATGCAGACGTCTCTTCGACAAATGTACAAGTGATCAAGTTACATTGATAATGGCTGGACGCCAACACTTTCTGTTTTAAAAACATAAACGTCATTTGAAAATATATCTTTGAGTGGAATTCATAGAAAAAAGCTGAACTTGTTGTTTGTGTTAATGATTTTTATTTGGCCAATGAACACCAGAACAGAGCACTGGTGGTGAATTGGTCTTCATAGAGTTTCATTTCAAGTCACGAAGTGTTAAAAATGTTCTCACATTGAGCAAGCATTGGCATTTGGATGACATTTTAAAGACATCCCACATGAAATACTGAGGAGGGCTCTACTGGTGATCGCTTCAGGGACAAATGGACAATTCAAATATGAAGAGTGTTGAAGTTTATTGACCAAATCAGGAAGCCACAGCCTGTGAAAATACAGTGAAAATACATCTTTAGTAATGGACTTGTATTTTTCACATCTTCACAATCTTTCTAATTATCTCTGAAAAGATCGAGGTGTCATACCCTGCAATACATTTAATCTATGCATACATCTTTAGTCATTTGTTTTAGTTTATTTTATCTCATGTTTTATATACAACTATATGTCCTTCAGTCTCATTAAGCATGACATGAATTTTGAGCCAGTCTATGTTTTTACTGTATGTATTGCTGATAATTCAGTGGTAATTTGTAAATGTTTAGTGACTTTCACTTATATCTGGGGCTTTGTTTCTCATCTTGGTTGTTTTCTACATATCCATAGCAGTTTCATGTCTTTTTTTGCTTTGGGATTATTGTGCTTCTGGACGAGATTTGTTATTGCTCTCTCGTCTAATCTGTGTAACACTTTATTAATTTTGTGTTTTTTAAACTTATCGTATTGATTATCCTTCACCTTTTAGAGGGAGTGTCCACTTAGTTTTGTGCTGACGTGGGATGTCAATACAATCCAGTCATTCTAATTTGGCCAGGAGCGCACCTCCAATGATTACTTCAAGTTCCGCCCCGGTCAGTTTAACCAATAACACATTTTTACCCTTTTTTTTTTTTTTAAACATCCGAACTTTGCTTTGTAATCTGACGATCTCCTATGCGGATACGTGGATTAATATGTGGTGAAAATACACACTTCACTGTGACACGAGGGTGTGAAAGGGGTGTGTGTGTGTGTGAGAGAGAGGAAGTTGAATTTTCCGAGCAAGCCGTAAAGGCATCTTCGCGGTTCTTCCGAGTTGAGTGGGGGGAACACACACGGGGAGAGAGTGGCTCAGCCTCAGACACAACAAGGCTTCTTCTCACTGAAACGAGGTAGGAGCTCATCTCTCTCTAACTTAAAACACGCTGGACTAACTAATGACGTTTCTTTGTTCTGTTTCTCCGGACATTGTCTGTCCGCTCGGGGCGTCACGCGCCACTTTAAACCGACCGTTACCTCCTCCACGTCAGATAAAATGAACTACTTGTGTTTTTCTCATTCCATCACGTCTTTCTGGATTTTATTTGGTGCCTCTATCTTAATCACGGAGTCTTGAATTGACGAGGTTGCCGCTTCTTTCTTTCTTTTAATGCCGGATATGGCAGCGTGCGTCCTTTGTCGGCTGCGGCTCGTGAATTAAATTTAGCGCCAACCCAAAGCGTGGCCGGTGGAGCCCGGGAAGCGGCGAACCGGCACCGGGCAGACCCCCACCCCAGCCCACCCCACCTCGCCAGTCACTACCCGGCGAGGGGACTGTTCTAACCAGGGTTTAAACAACCACTTTCACCGGCTTCATTTCGCGGTATCTTTCACCAAGGTACCCCAGTCCTCCCTCCCTCCTCCTCCTCTTTAATTACAGCAGGTTAAACGTTTTTAAAATGCGTGGGATATTCTCCTGCCGCGCTCGTGCTTATCATGCGGGGCTCGCCGGTATTAATTAAGCACGTGCGCTCATCAACGGCGGCGCGCGCCAGATTTGACTGGAAGCACGTGGGCGCGCGCTGCCTGCATCACAGGAAAAGAGTGTCAGCGATGACTCAAGACTCTTCAGAGGCGACAAGTGGAAAGTTAATGATCATATATCTTCCAAAACTCTTTGATTTACTTAATACTTTAAATTATATATGTGTGCGTGTGTGTATGTGTATATATGTGTGTATATGTCTGTGTGTGTGGTTGATATATCATGTATAGTTTTATGATTTGACTGCATGTCTCATAGGTTTTGCTTTCACTACTGTTATAATTGCAAGATCTCTTAAAATTCAATTGCTTTAATGCACTTTTTTTTATAAAGCACTGTGAATGGTGCTATATAAGTTCAATTGCCTTACATTTTAGATATTAATGATGCACTGATATGACAGATTATGCCAATGCTGATAACCGATTGGTCATATGGCCAATAACTATTTACTAATGTCAATTAAAATTATACATTCGTAGCGATATCTTTGTCAAAACTTTCATAATTTACTTCTATGAAATATTCAATCTGAGCTATTAAAAGTTTGTTAGATTTTTGTAGGAAATCAAGCAAACCTACCCATTCATGTTGTTCCTGCACAATTAATCTGTTCGTCTTGATGATCAATACAAGTCAATCTGAATAAATTTGGACTCTTATTTGCACATTACCTGATTTTTAAGTGCAATTCTGAAAGTCAGGGAATGTCTAACTGAACGAGGGTGGAGTTTTTTTTTCTTCTTCTTCTTCTTTCTGGCTCCATGTCACACATGTCTGTGCTATTTGTGACTCTGCCGACCCCCCGGAGCCAGAAGAGGAGTGAACCAGAATGGGGGGGGGGGGCTTTGTTTTCCACTCAGCAGCCCGTGGGACGGCAGTGTCGATTCACCACTGGACACACATCTGGCTCATAAGCAGAGGGAGTGACGTTTCCCCACCTGCTGAGCGCCGCCGCCACAGAGAAGTTTTGCCATTTGAGGCGGTCGTGAAGAGCAGATTAACCGCCTTGGTCTTCCTCATTGAAACCATCGGCAACCGCTGTCGTGTCGTCACAGCGAGAAGCGGACTTGTCGCTGCTTGTTCGTCGGTTTGCCGTTCATCCATCTCCTCTCGAACCTAAAGCCGGAGTCGGCCTTTGTCCCGCCTCGACAGAGTGGCGGGAAAAAAAGGGGGTTTTGACGTACGAACAATGGGTTCAGAGAGCTTCGCTCTTTCTTCCCTGCTTTTGGCATGGATGATCCATGAATTTCCAGAGTTTTCCCCCTGAGGGTTTCAGTTGGTGCTCCTCTCATTAGTGTTTCACAAAGGTCTCGCTTCCCGTCTCTGTTATTGTTTCCTGCTCTTACGCCTATTGTGCTGATTGCATCCTCGCTTTGGGAGAGAAAAGTGTGTTTGCTCAGACGCACGCTGCCAACCGACACGCTAAAGTCGCCGGCAGCCACAGAAAGCACAAACTCCCCACAGGACGTGGTTTAGAGGCTTAATATAACTTAGTGCGACGACAGCGTTTGATTTTTCTGTCTTTTTTTTTCTCTTATTTGTTGACTGTGTGTTTTTACCCATTTTTCCTTGGTTGCTCAGTGGCTTTATGGAAGCTGGAGACCACAATGACTAGTGCATGTCCACAAAGGTTTCTTTCTCTGTTGACTGTTGTTGTTTGATAGGTTTAAAAAAAAAAAAATCCATATAACATTATTACTCCATGACCACCTTGTCTGATTGCTTTATGTCCAGATACTGTTGTTAGATGTGTGCTTTCGCTTTTGCTTTAAGAAACCAATGGCTACATAATGAATATTGACGACAGAACATTGTTTTTTCTTATCTCCCCTCGCGCAAACTGATTAAGGAGAGTGTGAATTTAGGCGCATGGCTGCTGCTAATTGAACTTGCAAAGTTGCTTGCAAAGTGGATGATAATCTAGACTGTGTGTTAAGTACAAACTGGCTCGTCATGATCATTTCATTGTGAACTGATTATGTGTGAATCCTATCTGATGCAGGATACAGTTTATTTTCAATATATTTCCAGTAGATTTTTTTGCATGTGAAACCTTTCAACGGATTATTTCTGCATCGGGAGCTTGTTACTTGTAGTGACCAAAGTATCTTTCCGTAAATCGTTTTGTTTGCACTCGTGATACTTTACACGTCTTGCTCGCTCTCTTTTTGTTAATAGCGAACTTCAGAATGACTCCTTTCATCGTTACTCAGTAACCCAGTAGCTCGAAGGACAATGTGTTGCCAAGGACATCATTTCACGTAAACACTCTCATACTTATGAACTTTTCCCCTTTTAAATAAGATCAACACAATGACTCTGGCCATCTAATGAAGGCACAGTATCGTGGTTGGATCATCTGACATGTGCTCGGTGTTGCTGATGTTGTTGAAATAATGGATTAAATCTGCTGTAGACGCTTCTCCTGCAAAAATGCTGACGGAAGCTTGACTTTAATCTCTTTATTGTTGAGAAACGGAACAGACGTGTTGAGCAATGGGAGGCTTCCGTCTTATATTGTGAATAAATATCACCGACATAAGACCTTAACTTTGTTGTTAAATGTCTATTTAAGACGTTTTCCTCGAAGACGCAGCGTCAATACTTGTGTCCTTGAAAGAAGAGGGGAAGAAACGTGGCGTGAAATTGGACTTGAGGTGATAAAAGTCAATGTACTGTAAAGCAGCTTTAATGTGTTCCTGGACCGCCTCGATCTCGGTTGTTAAAACCAGCCAGATTTCCTGCGTCTGTGTGTGTCGATCACGTCGTGAGCGGTGTGAAATTGGAACCTCAGCTGTCGGCCGGAGTTATGAATAGCATGCTCATCTTCACTGTTGTTGTCGTCCAAGTGGTGCAAAGGAAAACCCCCCCTGCTAACCACAAATCGTCTGTCCTACTCTTCAAACTCGGGCGTCTCGGGCCACTTTTACACAAAATGACATTTCCCCCTCGACCTTTAAAAAAAAAAAAAAAAAAAAATCTTTATTTACGGGACTCCATATACACCTGGTTCAGAGCTGCTATGAGTTTGACGTTGACATTATCTGGCCCAGTTAAAGTGTCGGTGGTGATTTCCAGCCTCTGAAGGTGACATAACACATAATTGTCCATGATGGGAAGAGATGGATCCAACTGCTCAGATGATGATCTTAAACTGTTGTTTTTTTGCCTGAAGGTAATCAATTATAACCAAGAACACCCAGGCTGCATCCCTTTCTTCTTTTTATTTTTAAATCCCAACAGTTTGCTAAAATGGATCTTTACTCCCTGAAATCAAGGTTTGATATTGAACTTCTTTATGACCTTGACCAAACTGTTGATCGGGTATGTCAACACTGACTGTGTCAAATAAAGTACTTCTATCCTCGACAATTCTCAAAAATTCCACTCCAATTTGCTGCTGCTTGAAGAAAAATGTGACCTTGAAAGGGAAATCGAAAAAAGCACACGCTTCCCCTCATATGACCATCATCTGTCTACTTTGTGTTTTTTTGTTTTGAATAAAAACAACCCTGTTTTCAGAGAGGAACGCTGGTGAGAAAAGAGAACCACTGTCTTTTCTCAACGTCTATTTCTGAGCCGGGAGCTTGAAATGCTCTAAAACGGCAATGAAATTGTTCCTTGTTTTTTAAAGCACAAATCTACACTCTGCTAAAAAAAAAAAAAAAAAATCCAGCCATGTTCGAATAATTAAAGATGATTGTCGGGTATAAAGATTGGATTTTAAACTCTTATGGTTTGTTTTTGCTTCTCACTAGAAGGGGGCGTGTCTGCAACAGACCCTGAAATGCTGCTTATCAAATGTCAACAACTGTCACCTGGAAATACACGGTGAAACTGCAGTAGGAGCTATAATTACACACACAAACGCACACCTGCCGGCCGTCTCCGACAGTAATTAGTGAAACGGCTTGATGTTCACCGATCACTGCAGACGTAGCCGGTAACGATCAGCTTCAAGCCAGCGTTGCTCTCCAGCACATTAATCATTTCCTGCTCTCGTCACTTTGAGCGCCGTCACTGCAGCAGGTGTTTGCAGATGTATTAACAGATATATTGACTCACTGTGGAGCTGGATGGCCATTGATGGCATGTTAATTACTGCTCTGTCAGAACTTTCCTCAACGACTGAGGAACAAAACCCCAATAGAGTACTCCTGAAGCGTGGATTCCATGTCGGAATACAGATTTTTAACACTGAATTATGAAACGGTTGTGAGGCCTGTTGATCAATAGGGACTGAATGAAGCATTCGGCCTGTGGCACGAAGGACTAACACAGTTAGAAGAGCCAGGCCTCGAGAATTTAATTTGCTCACATGCATTATTCATCTACTGTATGGCAACAATTGTCAGCACACAAACACAATGATGCAGGAGAGTTGATGCGATGAGCCCAGTGTCCAGCACTCAAGGACGATCACACAGGCAGAGATAACAGGAAGACACACACACACACACACACACACACACACACACACACACACACACGACTCAGTCAAGAGACATGAGAGCAATTTGTGAAGTTCATCATGCCCTGCAGCTCTCGTTCCGTCTGCTGGCTTGGAATTGGCGAATGTTGCCAGCCACCCTTTTATAAACTCTTCATACTGTGCAGCTTGACCACACGAGCAGTGGACCAGTGAAACCAGCATATTGACTCGTCCACCAGCTTCCACCCAGGTCACTGTCTTGATGCACAATGTTCATGTCAAAGATGAGTGTTTTTTTATTAAGACTTTAATGCAATTTGTGGGGTTTAAAAGAAATGGTGTGACGAAGCCTTTTTTTTTTTTTTTTTTGTAAGTTTTTGGAATTAGAATTTTATCGGCGCTTTGACCTTGGCAAACAGATTGTTCCTCGCTGCTCCAGCTTGGCACGACAGAAACTGTTTCCTTTACTGTGACTTTAGAGGAGGAAACGATAAATTACCTTCACTGCCGTTAAATCTTTGTCCCTTTTAAGTGCTGCTTATTGAAGCTGGATGTCAGTGCAGGGCCAAGCAGAGAAAGTGTTGAGTGTACCCTTCTACGGACTGCAAAGTGCCTGTGTGTGTGTGTGTTTGTGTGTGTGAGTGATGTGGGCACGATTTCAACATGGAACAACTCCTGCCAGCTGGCTGGTCTTGATGACAGACCAAGTTGAGAGAGGCCTGCTTTACAGTGATCTGGGACATGGAGATGCTCTTTAACTCGAGTGCGACTGTTTAGGTTTCCTGCTATGATGAAGTTTGGCCTGATGGCGCCGCGCAGAGAGGTCAGATGTTTGCCATGACAACCAGAGAGACAGAACCAGGCGAACGCCAGTATAATACTAATTTGGGTTTTTTTTTTCTTTCTGGGGAGAAAAAAAAACCATTCAACATTGTCCACATACTAATTTGTTGTAGTAGATATCCACGTTCCTGAGTGTTGACCAAGTCTGTCACTACTTTTTTTTTAAATATACAACAGGTGCAGAATATTTAATTTTATTTGTAAGGTGCTCTTTGTTGTGATCTCACTCAGTCATCTAATGTTTGACACAACTTTTGTCCATGTTTGGCTGCTCTTGTTGAAATGGTGTCACCAAGGTTTGATCCTGATGCATTTTTCTTTTATTTTCCTTTTCTTTTTTCAAGCAACTAATGTAATTTGACTAACTGGACCCAGTGTTTGCAGTCTGTAACCAAGCTTAGAGCTATTGATATGGAGATGAGCATTAAGAAGAAGGAAAATGGAAGATTGTGTGCAGCGTCTCCCTGGTAACAGACGCTGATCTCCGATCTCATCACCTTTCTTCTTCTTTTTGCGATATTCTTTTGCAAACAAGTCGTTAACAAAAGTCCGAGCAACCTGTTCCTGCTCATTTGCTTTTTGTGTCTGTGCTCCCAAAGGTGCGTGACTTTTTACTACGAGGGAAAAAACAGCATAAAAACTACGTATGGAATAGTATTTGTGCCTTCCCACTATGGCAGGCACAAGAATAATGTTTGTTGACGTTGAACAAAACATTTCGGGTTTTGGTGACACAATGAACTAAAGCATCAGAGGAGCATGAACCGGAGATGTTGACAGGCGATCGAATGACCACATTCCAGATGACATTGTGGGAAACTTCCGGATGAGGTGGTGATGAGGACAAAGTGCGTTTCACATCACAGGCTCATGGGCAGAAAGATTAGTGCATGAAAGGAGTGAATTTAGGGTGATTTTGATGGTGTGGAAGTGATGAACACATAAAATGTTTGAAAATCAAGATGGACGAGCCACGAAGACGTCCTTCCTTCCTGAACATGATAAAAAAAAACATTGCAAGCATATGAGAAATGTTTACAGCAGGGATTGGAACCCTGGGATTTGCATCATTCTGAGGTCAGAGAAAATGTAGTATTGTGTTAATCAACCACAGTAAAAAGCTTGCATAATGTGTTCATCTATAAATATGACAAGGGGAGAATATTGACTGTTTTAAATCGGTGTTGGAAGTACAGCGGAGTTCAGTCGTGGCTTCTTTCTCACCTCTCCATTGCTCATCCATCACCGTCTGAAGTTTCCCTAAATTGAAAAGGTCGGTCACCTCAGGTTTGATGTAGAACGGTGACTGCTAACCATTCAGATTGTTCTCAGTTTGTCTTTGCTGGGGCTTAAACGAGTTACAAGTTCCAGCTAAGCCGTCAAAGAATGAATGGTTTGGTGACGGAGCGTTCTGATTGACTTGGATTTCTGGAACCATCCGGGCGTTTCCCGGCTTGTGAGGCGTTTCATTGCAACACTGTTGTGCCGGAGAGCACTTTTTGTTCTGTTCTGTTCTGTTCCCCGGCCGACTTACCACACTGGCCTTCCGCAGAGGTTCAATAGCTCAGAATCAATCCCGTGGAGTTTCCATGCATGTCGGTTAATGTGTTGTCATGTGTTTCACTCCCACCGTATAGAGGAGACTCTGTCCTCACTCGCAAAAACCCATGACCGTCCACATCGACCACGGGATTCAGTACCAACCAGAAGGTATAGCCAATCTGGCCACCTAAAGTTCAGAGCCCGTTCTGTGGTGTTTCACCTCAGTTAAATGTTCCCCAATCAACATGAGCAATAATTCAAGACGCTTCTCCTGGCAGTCGTTTTAATCCACTTGTGTCCACCAGCGGGTCCCTCGTCAATCAACTCTTCCCAGGAGGCGTCCAACTCCCAGGATGATGTAAACATGGCCTCATATTGTTTAGCTTGATTTGATTCCAGTTTTCTTTGTGTCGTTAATGGACCAAGTGGACGTCTGGGAGGAACACCCCGTCCCTCCCAGGCGTCCACTCCGTCCTTCATTAACGGCACCGAGTGAGCGTCTGGGAGGGACGGGGTGTTCGAGGTGAGGGGAAGCGGGGAGGGAGAGGCTCGGAGAAGGAAGAGGGGCTGGTCCAATAGGCAGCTGGGTGTCTACCCCCTGAACCGCTGGACGGTATAAAGTCAAGCTTTCCAGTGTGTCCAGCCCTTCTGTGCTGGTTGGGGCATCTGGTGAGTGAATAAAGGGATTCTTGTGTCTTTGCTCGACGTCTCCTCGGGGTGAGTTTGTCAGATTTGTTCTAATAAATATTTGTTGCATATGTTGGAAGTAAGAGCCTCACTGTGATGTAATGCATCTTTGTTGGATCCGTTTGAAAGCTATTCCTTTAAAAGTGTTGTGCAACTTGAGGGGGGAGAAGTCGTTCTTGTGACGATTACTTGTGTGATTATTTTACATTTTACTCGGAACACAATGATCAGGAAGGCTTCTTCCATCTGTGTCTCGTGATGCTGCTGGCATGCAGCCTCTAATCGTGAAGGCAATTTTAACTGCATTCTGGAGTCTTGTTTTTATGGGGTGGTCGAGGTAAATAATTATTTTTAAGTTGTGGAGTTGCTTTGCAAGAGGCTGTGGCGTGCACAGTGTGGATCAGCTGGCCGAAACTGAAAATCGAAAAGATGACCGATGAAGCAATATTTTTGAAAATCTTGTTCCCCTTTCAGTGAGGATCCTCAGCAGAGGAGCACTAATGTGGCATGAGACTTTCCCCCGTGACATTATTTAATTGTTGTGTTGCTTCAAACGTAGAATTTTCTACGTTTACAACGCCGACGCTCCTGCGCCGACACACTGTGTTTTTAAGCTTTACAGATGTTTGTGTGTGTGTGTGTGTGTGTGTGTGTGTGTGTGTGTTATCTGTGTATTGCAGACCTGGTGCCACCCTAATCAAACACTGAACACGTGCCCCAAGTCTAACAAGAACCATGACGGCCCTCAACGCACCTCGAGACAAGTAAGATGTTTTTTATTTTTTTGTTTAGTAAAAGCAGAGGTATGTTGTTGTTTAGGTTAATCAATTGATGAGAATCTCCTGTTTCACAGATACAATGCAGTGTGGATTATTTTCTTCATCCTGGGTTTGGGAACCCTCCTGCCGTGGAATTTCTTCATGACGGCAACAATGGTACGACCCTCCGGGGGAAACGTTGACCTCTTGACGTCCTGCAGACAAATGTAGATAATGTCAAGACGGTTGGAAGTGAGAAGATGAAGCTGGCCTTTGTAGTCGGCTGGAGCCGGTCCCCGTCTCTAGCGCTCGGGAAGCGAAAGGTCGGGCTGAGCTTAAAAGGGGGGGGGGTGGGGGTCACCAAATCTAGGGAAAACAAGGATTGTTTGTTTACCTCCCTTTCTCAAACCGCCTGGCTTCAATCAGGAGGGCTGATGTGACTCCAGCCAGGTGGAGGAGTCGTCCTGATCCCAGCCATTCCTTTAGGGGGTGAAAGACTTCACTGCTTAAAAAAATGAAGACTTTCGGATTTGTTTGTCTGGGAGACGAAAAGTTTAAAATGTATTTAAAGAACAAAAAAAAAGTTTTCAAGTAATCTTTGACCCGCTTGTTTATATATATGCAGAATTTAAAGTTGCAGAAATGAAACCCCTTCAGTGTTGGAACTTTTCCGTGCCGTCATTTCAGTTGTACTAAAGAGATGACGCTTCTGTCCTCTTCAGTACTTCACCAGCCGACTGAGAGATGAACCCGCCGCCAATACGACGGCCAACCAGACCGCGGACGGCGTCGACACCCGCAACGTCCTGGAGTCAAAGTTCAACAACGTGATGACGCTGTGCGCCATGGTGCCCCTGCTCATCTTCACCTGCCTCAACTCCTTCATACACCAGAGGTACCCGGCCCAAAGCACAGCTCCAAGACACAAGTCGCTCTGCATAAGTGCCATTTTCCTCAAATGGAAAACGATATTTAAAGGTCAAGATATGTTTGAGATAGAACTAGAAATTATCTTCTTCTCATCACTAGGAATAAATAGGTTTCTTAACAGAACTGTATGACTCTTTGAAATTTACATCCTATTTCAAGCAGTCATTCTGTAGTTTTTAAGTGTTGCCTCAAGATAAATGGTCAAATATTCTCAGATTAAATGAATATATGACTCAAGTTTCTTTTATTACTTGATAAACACTGTAAATTATAGATGAACCTTGGTTTGAACCCTGAATCTCGCAGAAAGGGAGTAAAATCTCTAAGGTATGCAATGGAAACGCCTCTATGAAATATGGCTAAAATGTACTTTGTGCACTCGCATAGATTTGTTGCACGTCATTTCTTTGGTTTATTTGAGCAGATTAGTTTTATTTATTTTATTATATGAAGCGCTTGCATGTCAAACCTCTAGTTCTGATGCACCCTCGCTCCTTTTTTTTTTTTCTTCCGTTGTGCTTGCGTTTCGCTCAACCAATGCTCCTGCAGGTAACGTGATCCTCTTATGTGAACATACGTCTGCGAGCCTCCAGTATGTTTGGTTTAATTAGAATCGGATTGGGAGAAATCTGGGGTGGACGTCGACCACGACTCGGGTCTTCCCCTCCACAAACACACCCAGGAATGCTATTTATGTTCTCTGCTTCTCGCCGCTTCAGCTCGACCTCTCACTGCTTCTCCTTTGGGCTTTGTTCTTTTTTTTTTTTTCCTCCCAGAGTTTATTCAACTTTTCCCTCCTGGTTTCTTTGACGACGCCCACCCTGCACGAGACCTGAATTGCAAAAAACTTATAGCTTAGTTGTGGTTTGCATAGTTGTTGTTTTTTTAACCCATAACTGTTATTTTCATTAAGATTTGATGAAATGAAGTCATTTATCCCACAATAGGGACGTTCCAATGTTGCACAGTGGAGGATAATAGGCAATTTAGTTTCAAGAATTTTCCGTTCAGCTCCTCTAATCTTCATGCTCTCATTCATCTTCATCACTGCTTTTGAACGTTTTTCTTTCATCACGACACAAGTAGTTGTATATGTGATTTGTGTAGGACATTGTAGAGTCGTACGTTTCACGGCGGGCCTGTTTGTTCTGCGTGTTTCAGGATTCCTCAGAAACTGCGGATCTCGGGCAGCTTAACCGTCATCCTGGTGGTCTTCTTCCTGACTGCCGTGCTGGTTAAGGTGGACATGGCGCCGGTGCCTTTCTTCACCCTCACCATGATCAAAATCATCTGCATTAACTGTACGTAAGGAATTGTAATGATGATGATTTAGTAATGGGAAAATTAGATTGAATTTAGAGAGTAGAGAGTAGAGAGCTTTATTCCTCCCCGGGGGGGGAAACACAAACTTGCAACAGCTCAAGGTAAAAAGGTGCAGAAATTATATAATTAAGGAATTAAAATATGTAAACATATGTAAATATCTAACAAGAGCCCAAAAAAGCACAAAAAATAGAATATGTAAAAAAATAAAACAATCCAGTAAAAAAGAAAGAAATCCTCTAAAAATAGTGAATTGCCAGGATTGATATACACAGTGTAGATAGGTAAAAGAGATGTACTCAGTGCAGGTGTAAACGGTACATGTAGGACATTTACATTTATTGGTAATATTATTCCAGCTGTTTCTTGCATAATTTCTATTGATGATTTCTGTTTCCTGTGATAATGACCAGAAAAGGTTGCAAGATCTCAGATAAAGGAATAAATCCCAACATTAATAAAAAGAAAAACCCCAAACTTAAATCTTTGCAAGGTCAGCAATGATGTGACTTGCTAAATGGCACTCTGTACAATCATTTCCTTCACACCAGTCCATTTGATTCCTATATGGGATTGTTTCCACGTCTCCTCCCTCTGTGATCAGAATCATGTGTGTGCACCATGTTGGGAAAATTCACACGCGCTTCCTCGAACCACGTTGAGCTTCAAAACACAGTCTGTGATCTCACAGTGTTTGTTTATTTACAAAAGGTCAGCGAGCAGCAGGGATAAGCTCACCCCCCCCTCCTTAGCCTCAGTGGGCCGGTCCTGACCCCCGGGCCCTGGGGAGGAACGGCCCATCATGTTTGGTTTACAGGGGAGGACGTGCTGACCTCGGAGCTTTGATATCTCGTGTCGGCACATTCCTCGAAATGCACACATGTTGCAAAAAACTTCCCGATTTACTGCGTAGTCTGTGTTTTTACAATATCTTTCAGGCTAAAACTATGTGTGAGAATGTTCTACAGCAGTAGCGGGTGTCGTTTTCTTAATCATTGTCGATTACTTTGTTGAAGTATTGGAAATGTAATGATAAAACTTTTCTTTTTCTTACTACAATAAAGTGTTTGGCCCATATGTCACGCCTTCTCAGTCCAGTCCTGTCGTCCTCATTGCTTGTTGTTGTCGTCTGTCTCTTGCCAGCGTTCGGGGCAGTTCTTCAGGGCAGCCTGTTTGGATTGGCAGGGATCCTCCCCGCCTCCTACACCACTCCCATCATGAGTGGACAAGGCCTGGCCGGCACCTTCGCCGCTTTCTCCATGATCTGCGCCCTGACCAGTACGTGGAAAACTTTTTGTCTGGTCCTGCACATGCTGAAATCTTAGTTAGCATCAATTGATTACCTTTTTTGATTAATTTCAGCATTACTGGCATTATGCCCCTTGAGGCGTTGCAGCTCGGTTTTATTCAATTTAGTTTTGTTTATGTAGAGTTTACTGCAACATAAGTGTTTCATGGTATTTAAAATAGGGGGGAAAGACATTAAAATCCCATCTGAAGGAGAAAAATCTGAGTTTTAACAGGAGGAATCAATACAACCAGGCTCAGATGGTGGCGGCCAGTTGGGTTTTAGTAGATTAGAGACAAAAGGCAGGAAACCAGTTGGTATCAGGTGGTAAGCTTGTTGTCCTGAAGGCAGGAGATGTTGATCATGAACTTTTAGTTCTGCTGGCAGAGATTCTGACAACAATAACCTTCATCAGACTGGGAAGGCTCGGGGAGTTTTGCCGTTTCCACTAAATTCCAAGCAAAGTCGCATCAACATCTGAGAAGCAAAGGGTTCACAGCATTAATTATTGTGTTTTGTCGTCAGGTGGATCAGCACTGCAGGACAGTGCTTTCGGTTACTTCATCACCGCCTGTGTCGTTATTCTCCTGGCCATCATGTCCTACATTGTTCTGCCCCGCATGGTAAGACTTGCATTTACATCATTTCAGGAACAATTAAGTTACTTTACTGTTTTTTTTTTTAAGAAATTACCTCATAGATGTCCATGAAGTCTTTAACATTTGTCATAATATACAAGTGCTGTATGAAGTTTAGCAGTTCGTTTTGTCACTAATTTGATGTGAAGGTCTGTGAAATGTGTCAGAGCATTGCCACCCAGGCGGAATTCTACTAATGAAAGCGGTTCTGGAAACTGTTTTCCTCGACAGGAGTTCTTCCAGTACTTCATAGAGAGTAATAGAGCCAGACCGTCTGCCGTCGATGAGGAGAACAAGATGGATTTGCTCAAAAAAGGTAGAGAACAGTCGCCCTGCGTGCCCAGCTGGACACGTCACAGGAGTCACTCCACCACTATGATGCACAACTGTTTGTTTTTTGTTTTTGTTGTTTTTTTTTCCTCTAGAAAATGCAGCAGAGAAGCGACCGGTCATGAATCTGATAGAAGACGAGGCCAAACCCAGTGTGTCTGTGGTAAACATCTTCAAACAGGTGAGACGGGATTCTTTTCTACAAGATGAACGTAGATCAGACATCGCATCTTCATTCAGATGTCTGTATTGGCTGGATCCCTATCACACACACACACACACACACACACACACACACACAACTGGTGAATGAACCCAGCAGCGGGAACATTAACCAGGAGGCCCCTGTGCTCTTTGATCAGATCTGGGTGACGGCTCTGTCCGTGTGCTTCATCTTCACCGTCACCATCGGAACCTTCCCGGCAGTGACCGTCGACGTGAAGTCCGAAGTGGCGAAGGGAAGTGCCTGGGGTGAGTCTGCACATCTGGGACCTCTATGAAACCACACTGTGACAGTGGCTGCTGAGCTGGTTGGGCGTTTCCCTCGGTTGGGGAGGCGGCATTTCGAGGACGTCGTGTGATTTAAAAACCCTGAGAACAACCGTCCCTCTGTCTTGGTATCTTCTGGAATTCTGCCGAGGTTGAGATGTATCTATTGGATTCAAGCAGTTCACACGATCCCGATTCCACACGCAACCGCATGGTTTTCCCCACTGGAGCACACCAGAGGTTTAACTCTGTCTGGTTGTTAAATCTTTTAAGGGGGAAACGGAAGAACCACTGCCTCATTTCCTGTGAAATCTTGATGTTTCACAATCGCTGACATTCCTAGACATTGTGTGACGTCACCAGCTGAAGCTGAACAGTCTTTTTATTAAGAAAATCATTTGTGAGACCAATAAAATATTTAGACATTTAAAAAATAATTTTAATTGGATGATCAGTCGACAGGAAGCGACGTCTTTTCTCTTTAATAAAAGCTTTTTTATAGCAGCCATGAAAAGTTTCAGAAAACTGAGTCGCTCAGAAAAAGGCTGAAGCTTTTCTTCCTTTGCAGAGACGTACTTCATCCCAGTGTCGTGCTTCCTGCTCTTCAACCTGATGGACTGGGCCGGCAGGAGCCTGACGGCCGTCTGCATGTGGGTCAGTAAAAACACAATAATAACGGTTATTTACCACAATATATTTTTTGTTTATTTCAGTCTTTAAGACATTGATCAGTCTGCAGTGGTACAACTCGGAATATTTGATCCCATGTACAAATAAATACTCATGAGAATCTCCCAGCAACAAATATTTACTGCGGGTTACAACATATTTACACCCAAGTTTGCGGGAGTAGATAACAAAAGTAACTCAAGTCTGTGAAAGTTTGTTTTTCTGAGCGCAGAAGTTTGTTTGGGAGGAAAGTGTGTGCGTTTCTTCTCAGAGGTCGTTAAAAAGTGACAGTGGGGGGGATTTTGAAGACGTCTGGTGTCGACATGACCTGTAATGTTGTTTAGCGGTCAGCTGCTTCACGACTGAACAAATTGTTGGGTCAAGTCCTTTGCGGCCTCCACATCATGTTTCCAACCTGCTTGTAGTTTGAAGTGGATTCGCCTTCTTCAGATTTCGATGTCCACACCGTCACATGCAAAACAACCACGTGAGATTTCCCTTATGCTACGTTAAAACTGTTCCCGTCTCCCTTCCGGTGCACGGGTCCACATCTGTCCCCTGAAAACCATAAATTAATAAGGAAATCGTATTTCCTGCCATCCAGAGTTGGTAATTTGATGTAATCAAGCCGTTTCTGCACAATCAGAGTACAGTTGGCCGACAGTGTGACCTGCTGTGGAATGTGGCTTCTTGGTGCAGATAACAGTAGTCAGCTGCTGCGGGACCATGTGAGCTTTATTTATCGTCACCAGACAACACAAGACAAGGATCTCCTCAGTTTCCTCACAAGTAGAGGTGGTTTATTGTTCACAAATGAAGATGGGCATTTTTTTTTAATTGTGCTTCCAACATGATCTGAACTGATAATTACCTCAAGCCCAATGTGCCACTGCGAAGAAAAGCGCGTCCCTGAAGTGTGGCATGGTTTCTTCCCTCCTCAGCCGGGCAAAGACAGCGTGTGGCTCCCGGTGCTGGTGGGCCTGCGGGCCGTCTTCATCCCCCTCTTCATGCTGTGCAACGTCCAGCCGCGTGAATACCTCCCCGTGCTGTTCTCCCACGACGCCTGGTACATCATCTTCATGATCTTGTTCGCCTTCTCCAACGGATACCTGGCCAGCCTCTGCATGTGCTTCGGACCCAAGTAAGGACTGCAGACGTTTCCATTTGGGGGGGGGGGGGGGGGGGGATTTAACTTCCAGAAGTCTGAAGATTGCTGCAGGAGCATTGATGTTGGTTAAAAAAGATAAATGATTTAAGTTAATCTACAACGGCAGCAATTTAAGTTATTTGATTTGGAAGGAATTGGGAGCATTTACAGGTATTTCAGTTCATCTGGGCAATAATGTCATAAGTTAATCATTTAAAATGTTTGTGGTTAATGTAAGTGGGTAAAAGTTTAATTTGTTATTTGCAATGTTTGGAAATTGATAATTATTTGGTGTTTTCAAGTGGCTGTGCACCTTTAATTGTTTAGTCGATGCTCCGGGGGGGGGGGATCAACTCTCTCCCTCTCCTTTTCTTTTTTTGTCCCTTTTTCCTTGGATGAATGATGCTTATTGGGATTTAACAGACAACTTATGTAACTTGGAACACCTTTGGACATTTTTTCTGTACCACCCTTTTGTTTGTTTTCTTTGTGAAGTAAACTTAAACTTTACGAGTGTTTGTTGTGTCTGTGTGGATAAAGAGGAGAATGGATAGAGCGTCAAGCGGAAACTACAATAGCAATTAAGCCAGTTTTGTGTCATTTGCATTACGGATAAATCTAATAACTGGATGACTTGAACCCGGGTGGAGGAAAATCACCCGACTCATTCGACCCCCCCCCCCCCCTCCGTCTCCCTACAGGAAGGTGGCGCAGCACGAGGCGGAGACGGCAGGAGCCATCATGGCCTTCTTCCTGTCCCTCGGCTTGGCGCTCGGCGCCGCCGTCTCCTTCGTCTTCCGGACCTTGATCTAGAGCCTCCAGTGAGAACCCCCAGCAGGCCGCCCCCACCCTCCAACCCCCTCCCCTGCCGGTACCTGGCAGGAAGCGGCGCGAGACGCTCGGCCTTCCACCTGTACAGTAGAGACTGGTCTCCAATCAGCAGAGCCTGAAACACGTTACTGAATTTTGATTTTTAGACTCCAAACTTTGCGGCCGAAAACCGCAAACGTGTGCCTCTCTCGTTTTCTTTAGATGTTTGTTTTATTATTATTTTTTAATGTTTTTTCATTAATGCCAATGATCAAAACGGATCAGGAGATCTGAACCAAAATTAGCTGGAGTTCTTGACTAGAAGACAAACTCGGTAAGGCAGCGTTAAAATGAAGACAGCCGGTATTGTACAGCGTCATTCTGCACAAGTTGAGCATGAAAATATTCAAATTAGATCGTATAAAAATGTTGTGTAAATTAAGTCTTGCAGTATTTTCATAACGATGCTACCGTTTGGATCGTTATGAATTTATTTGTGCTTTCGGACATGACATACGACCTTTTGCGTCTTCCTGGACTGTTGCTGCCTTTTTAAAACTCTCATCAAACCAAATACACAAAGAAAACATGTGCAAAATATTGGAACTTTTGAAGGGAAGCGTCCTCCCATCAACCAGTAACTGAAGTGCTACACTCCCTCCCTCTCTTGTTTGTGCTTTGACTTCCAGACACTTTGTTTTTAAAGCTTCTTCGTAACGCGTCGGTTTAAAAAAAGAAATCTCTTCAGAGGAACGAAGTGAATCCTGAAGACGACGATCCTGCCGAGTCTGTAATGTCCTCGTTTGTAGGTTTAGATGAAGTTGTTAGCCTGGATCTGTTGTTCATCTAGAAACAGACCTAATCTGTCAAGAATATATATGAAAAAAAAAGTGATGTATTTTTGTGTGTCTTCCTGATGAAACACCAGATTTCGCCACCTTGTGTTTACAAGGCAACATAAACATGTAAGTGTGGTCCGTCTGGGAAGTTTCCAGAGTTTCACTTTTACCTCTTTAACATTTTGTTATGTTGCAGCCTTATTTCAAAATCGATGAGATTTTAATTTTCCCCCTCAAAATTCTGCACGCAATCAACTGTGGAACTAATGCGAAGTGTCGTGTGTCAAATTTTGAGGGGGAAAAGAATTTTAATAAATTTTGGAACGAGGCTGTAACATGACGACATGTGGAAAAAGAGAAATGCTGTGAAAACTTTCTAGATGCACTGAACCTGCAGCCGTCGGTGACATGAAGTGAAATGTGCCAATCTGAATGAAACGCTCGTCTAGTTTTCTTACATCACTTCTCATTTTCTATGTTCTCATTAAAGATGAGTTTTATACCATGTTTAGCGTTTACTGTTTAAGCCCTCGCTGTAGGTGTTTAAAGCCTGCCAGTGCTAATATTTTAGTTTATTTCCATTTTTTTTTTGTGGCCATTTGATACCTTTTTTTTAAAAAAAAGAAAAGAAATGCTGTGTATGTTTTGTTAATTCTTCATGTCGACGTCCTAACAGCCTGCTTGTTTAAGAGCACAACGTTGGTCTGCTCTTCTGTACGTCTTGGTTTTGGTATGGAAGTTTTTCATAAACCATTAAAATGTTTCATCCTAAAAGTTCTGTGGTGTAAGAAAAAAAAGACTTTGGCTCCTCTTGGTGGTATTTGTGGATATTGCAGTGACCATCATTCATTCATTGGTCTTTCTTCCCCCTCACACAATATCACAATTGTGTAATCGGCAAGTGGATGTAAATAAAACGGGCATCAGTTATCAGAAATATTAATTTCTTCCCCTTCAGGATAAAGTAGTCTGTGATTAACCCCCATAAGAGTGACATTCTTCAAATCAACTCTTGACTACAAATAAAACCCAGAGTATCTAAGTATGATGTGGGTGAATTTAAATATATTGAGTGAATCATTCAATCGATTTCTATCTTTACTTTGGACAGATGGAGAAATTCTCCATTCGGTTCTATTAGCCAGATTCTTACATCTTTCTTCACACGATTTCCCCACACTGATTAAAAAAGTCATCCTTTAGGTCGTTGGTGCCACGGCTCAACTTCTTACTGTTATAACGGCCATAGATTTTAGTACTGGATAAGTGACACAGCAGAAGACGTGAGCGATCCACTCTGGACAAACTAAAAACAACAAAAAAAGTCAATTCTTAACTCCAAGTCTCAGGAAAGAACATGAATTTATAAGAAAATAGAATTCTGAGATTGAAGTCGGTTTTAAATATCATTTAAATTTCTTTCAGGTGACCCTAATAATCTTCTGCGAAGTGTAAAATTTACTCGAGTGTATGGAAGTAAAACTGATCAGATTCTGAATTCTAATTTCTAACTGAATTTTTTTACCATGGAAATCAGACTTTGAATTTTAATTGCTGTCGAATTTCAAGTACGTATCTTTTTTTTTTTTTTTGCTTCTGATTTTTTTTTTTCAACATCTAAAAATATTCAGTGTGTTAAAAATTCAATATGTCCAAAAAGTCAGATGCAAAAAAATTGAGCTGTAAAAAAAAATTCAGCCGCAAAAAAAATTCAGCTGCAAAAAAAAATCACCTGCAAAACAGCCAGAATGTCATCAGGACGATGCAATCGATACCTGTCTCATTCACCCAACGTCCAATCTCAAAATGATGCAGTGAATGAAGTTTGGTCTCCAGCACGTGTAGTACAGGGACGCTGCCTCTAGAGGGCGCCGTCTGCCCAGTGTCCATGATTTACATGAGGCGAGGTTAGGAATATTAGTCGCTGTCCAACACGCCGGAAACTTGACTCTTGAGACCAAGAAGCGAATAATCTGGAATTGCACCATCGTCCCTCTTCCCAGTTTGGTACAAAAAAATAAAAAATAAAGCAGAAAATTTCAAATCATCCCCCAGAGAAGAAAGTCATCAAGTTTGAAAAGGTGGCTTCCTCGACGGCCCCTACACACTCAACTCAACTCAACTTTATTTATAAAGCGCTTTAAGCAGCCGTAGCTGAGACAAAGTGCTGCTGTGTTGAAATAAAAATATAAGAGGCAACATAAAAACTAAAAAGTTAAAGCAATAAAAACAATCAGATGGTAAAACAATAAACAAAACATAAAAAGTTAAAACAACCTTTAAAAGTATCAATGTCTCCCTAGAAAAATGTAGAACTTTGTATTTTTGTATTTTATTTTTATACATCCCTGTTTTTGTTTAAAAAAAAAAAGAGTATTGAGATCTTGTTGTATTCAAAGGCATCAATGTTATGACTGTTCTACATTTGTGATGTACAGCAACAAATATTATTTTCTACTGTATGTATGTATATATGCATTGTGAGACTCTGAAAAAAAAAAAAAATTAAAACAATAAAAAAACAAAAAAACGAAGGCACTAAAACCAGAGCAGAGTCTCACGCTGAGGTAGAAGCCAAAGAATAAAAATGGGTTTTAAGACGAGTTTTAAAAATGGACAGTGAGGGGGCTTGTCTAACAGGGAGGGGGGGGGGGGGCATTCCAGAGGTTAGGACCGGCAATCGAAAAGGCACACACACACACACACAATGTGTCCTCACATCTGGAGTCCAGTGCTGGTCTGGGGGTCGTGTCACTGTTCTCTGACCCCGTCTTCTATATTTACCGGCGGATGCCGTCACGTGTGTCTCTCATATTTCTGCCGGCCAGTGGGACCGGCTCAGAATAGCACAGACACAGATTAACACCGCCGCTCTCGTTCTCCTTTCGCTCGCTCCTTCGAAAAACCAATTATTTTCCTTCAGTGAACCCCCCCCCCCCCCCCCCCCCCCCTCCCTCTCTCCCCGTCCTCGGAGCCGCTGACTTCACCTATTATAGTGTTCAAGGCCGAGGAGCTCACCGGTGGGGGGGGGGGGGGACCTGCTCGCCAAACATGGCGTTGAACACGATAATCCCGGTCCAAAGTTGGTCACATTGTTACGGGATTCTGTTGCAGATTAACTCGCGGTATTTCTATTTTCCAGACGAGCTGCTGGTGACGTCAGGCTCCCTCCTTCAGGGCGTTTGGCCCCCGGCAGGCTTTATCGATGGCGCGCGTCGTTTTAATGTTCCCGCTTCATCCCACGGGAGAGGCTAAAGAGCGGCGTCCTAAATGTCACGTCTAATCCTGGGGATGGAGCGGGATCTCCTGGACGGCATCCGTCAGGCATCCAGTCACATTTATTGGGGGGGGGGGGGGGGCCCAGTCAAACCCGACTGGCTCGGCCTGCGGGGGGTCATTCGGGGTGAGCGGTGAATTTCATCCTCGGCTCGCCCTTCCCCTTTCCGCTCCCTCTGACTCTGAAGCAAAGCGATTGTGTCCAAGCCGTCTCTGGCGTTGGAAGGTTGAAACAGCTTGGGGGGGTTGGGGTTGTGGGGGGGGGTTTCAGTGACGGCCCCGTTCCAAAAAGCAAACACTCGTCTGGCCCGCGAAGGCAAACAGACCAGGAACCAAGGCCAAAGCACACGTGTCATTAACACTGCACATGATGAAGTGAAATATGAGTTAATATCAGATTAATTAATGAGAAATTGATTTAATTAGCTGGGGTTTTTTCCTCCTGAAAACACAAGTTCTAATATAGTATGTGGGTTTTTTTTTTTTTAATTTGGCTGTAATGAAGCAGGGTAGATATTTTTTTTACTACTTCATCTCTTCCAAAGCCACATGCTGGATCAAAAAAGTGGTTGATCTGTGCCAGGAGCGATGTTTGTAAGTCAAAATGGGGTTTCTGTTATTCAGTTTCTTTTTTGACTGACTTTTTTTTAACTGAATTAACAACACAAGTTGATTTTAGAAAAAAAAAAAACAGATGGATCATCAGCAGAAACTACATGGAAAAATAAATATATACAAACATCACATCCACGGCCATCAGGCAGGTACTCTTGGATATAATAAATCTTCATACAAGTACAATAAAAGTGCTGTAATAAGGTCAATCAATCACTATTGACCCAGATGAAGCTGTGTGGAGGAGAACAGCTGGACAAACACACCAAGATACTCATTCCTGAGTATCTGCTCAGGATAAGAGCTTTTTTTTTTTTTTTTACCACGTTCTGTTTGGCCCCTCATCATCAGCGAGGGCAATTAAAACACCATAACATGAGTGAGCAGAGGAGAGGGGCATTTGTCTGGTCAAACACCAGAGATAGGCCTTATATTCAGCGACGTTCACCCTGGTCGAGGCCATCGAGGGGAACGTTGTGTGCTTTGACGTCCATGGATGAATTGGGGCTTAAAAAAAAAAAAGGTAGATTGTGTTGAGAGGGAGTGGAAGATAAACGACAGTCGCAGCAGATTTGAGAAAGTTAAAAAGTTTACTTGGTTCCTGGAGCAAATCCAAGGGGGGGGGGCTTTTCTGATTTCACAGTCTCATTTGCATTGTTCAGGTCGTGTCACTCCAATTTTAACTCCGCGTTCAGCTTGCCTCTCTGTCTGTATCCATCGAGCGCGTTGTTGTTTTGATGCCACTTTGATTGCTCATTTAACATCTGCTCAAGAAACGCAGCCATTTGGCGAACGCCGGCACATTTTGAAGCTGATAAATAGAAAATAAATCTGAAGTATAAAGCATAATTCAGTACAAACACAATTTGGCTTTGTGAATGGTGATGGCCTGATGAGACATTTGGAAGAAGATCATTATTGATTGGACGACTTTGTCCTCTAAACACGATAAGCATCTGCGAAAGCCTGTTGTTTTGAATTTGGACGACCCTTAATCTATATTTAAAAGAAAAATGAAATACGCACCTGTTTGAATAATATGAGGCTCAGAGCTGTTGTGGTTTACAACATATCTGTGCAAAACTTTTCCACCGCTCATTAGACAAAAACAGTGTTCATTCATGTCGACACAATATTTAACCTGTTCTGAGGTGTTTTATTGTTTCACTGAGCGCAACAAACAAAACAGAGAAAGAGTAGCCAAACAAAAGGAACCAGTTTGTGCAGACAGGACAAGACAGGATTCTCTAATCCACACTTGTACTTTATTAAAGAAAGTCACACTCTTTCTATAAGACCTTGATTCTCTGAAGCATTCCTGAGCGTTAAAATCATCATACTCTCATCAAATACACCTGTATTCTTTGAAATAAGTTGCATTGACCTCATCAACACACAATTTGTTCTGTCAGGTGAGTAATATTTAATATAACATTATATATATTTAATATCTGTTTATTTCTGCCGAAGCTTAAATTTTTAATCACATTTATTTTCATGACTTTGATAAGGTCCGTTAGAGTTATTCACCGTGAGGACGGATGGAGGGTTCAATAAACCCCGCCCCCCTCACTTGTCAACTCATCCTTAAAGGTGTTCATAATTCCTCGTTAAGCCACGCCCCTACTTTCACCTACGACTGGTAAACACAAAAGACAAAACATGTGCAGATGGGATGTTCTCTAATTGTGCTTTTAACTGAGAAAATAAACCGCCGGAGGATTAGGAGACGTTTGTGCCCGCACAGCCAGCCGCCGCAAGCAGCGGGATGAACCCCGGCACTCGGCCACGAGGGGAAAAAAACGCTCCTTTGACGTCAGCCACGTCAGATTTCAGTAGTCCAAGATGGCGGAGGTGAGCGGGCTGAGGAGCAGAAATCACTTCGAGCCGAACTGCAAAAGCCGAGCCGGAGACGAAGGTAAACTTGTTTTTTTAGTGGGTTTTATGAGCCGTGTGATGGTAAACGGGTGAGGACGGGTTTTATTCTTTTTTCTCGTGGCGGTTTGCAAGCTCGGAGCGTTTTGTCTGTGTTTGGTCTTTTGTGTGCCGCTGGTCCGTTAGCCTGTGTTGTCAGTCGAAGTGGTGTTCTGCCAAATGTGGTGTCCCAGCTAGGCTGTGTCTCCCGTTGGCTGATAAACACAGTTCAAAAAAAAAGAAGCTGTGAGGCGACGCACTGCGATAGATATCCATCCACCCGTGTGTCCCCCACCTCCCAGCTCGGTCACTTGGCCACAACAACAAGGGGCTGCTATTGTATCGATCCGCGACACCTGTCGGCTCCTGTTTGTCCCCGGCGGCCGTCACTTTCACCTGGTCGCGCGGAGCGGCGAACCGAACCGAGCCGAACCGAGCCGAGCCGAGCCGAGCCGAGCCGGCTGCTCTCCGCTCCCCTCCTCCACCTCCACCTGTCCCGGGGTCCAACATACACCTCCGACTCCAACCGTCTCACGAACTTTGAAACCGCTTTATTATGGCGACGATAAACACGCTAATCTCTGCGCACTAATGAATCGGGTATTTTTAAAACGGGCTATAATTAGTCGCTCCGGTTCGCCTGCAGGTTTGAACGCTAATCGCAACATCTCGTCAGTTAACGCGAGTTAAACACAGTTAACTCTGAATTAATATGCATCTACACTGGGTTGTTCTTCCATCTCACTCAGCTGGATGCTGGACAATATTGTTTTTTTGTTTGTTTTTTTAAATCTCAGCATCATTTACTTTTCAGTTTGTTATTTTTTAAACCGCATTTGGTCAATTCGCTTCATTGAACAGTATGTAAACGCAGCATTTAGATTTAGTGGATCTGCTCTGTGAAAGTGACCCTACAGTTACAGCGAGCTAATCATTTAACCACCCACGTTTGTTTTCCAGACCAGAGGCCTCCTTTAATCGATTGACGTTGTGGTTGGCTAAAACACAACTTGTTTACAACATGTTATAAAACTGTGAATAAATTATTATTATTATTTTAAATTCACTCATTCTTTATTTTGCAGCTTTCCTTCAAAGCTCACGTAAAAGTCATTGAATCACATTTGGAGAATGCTGTGTTGACCCTATTGAGACAAAGCAATTTTTTTTGTTAATAATTTACTCATTCGAAAGGAGGAATTTGACCGAAATGCCGCAGGTCAGGTTTAATTTTTCTCCAGTATGATTGTTTTTAAATGCACACAAACAGAAATGTGTTCGTGTTTGCAAATAAGTCCAGGTTTAATGTTTAGAAATGTTAAGACGTGCTCATATTTATTAATGACTGAAAATCTAGGAGCTTAAAAAAAAAAAAAAAGCACACCGCATTCTAAAATGCTTGGAAAGATAGGTTGATGTGTTGTTTGAAATTATACCTGGTGTACCTTTTTTTGTTTTTTCTAAACCCAGATGGTCATTTCAAGTAAATCAGCCCCAAAAGTCATTCATTTTCTAAAAGGGACTAATGAAGCATCTGCTTGTATTTGTTTACACGTATGTTAATAAAAAAAAGTCTCTCTATTCACTAGCTGTTTAAAGGTACAATAATTTGAATCACTGGTGGCCTCGCTCAATTTAAAAAGGCAATAGTGTAATGTGTTTTCTTTTAAATTTTTAACATGTTTATTTAAATGGCTTTTAAAATAAATCATAATAACCAAAGGTCCTCAGCAAAAAGACGTTCAGTTTTATATCAAGCACAAGAGTAAACTCATTCACACATAACAATGTTTATATTCTTAAAAAATATTGGAGCTTTACATTCAACAGCCACTCCATTATTTATTTTTAATCAAATATAACCAAAGTCAAGTTTATGCAACTGTATGAATGTTTATATACCTTTTTGCAAAGTAACCACATGTCGTTTTGACGCCTATGGAACAGAAAATACATTTTTCGTCTGTTTGTCGCATGTTGATGGGTACAGATCTGGTTATATTTAGTTTTTCTTGGAAAATAAGACCTTGATGAGTCGATATCTTGACACGCAAGAGGAGGGCAGATTATTACAAACACTCGATTTAACACCACCACAAGCTGCTATCCATAGAAAGAAGGTGCATTAATCTGTACGTTGGATTGTATCTAATAAAGTTTTTCTTTAGTGTGTAAAAATAGAATATTATAGCAGAAAAAACACAAAATGGATGATTGCTTTTGAGTGTTCTTTTTTTATTTACACAAAACTGAGACGTTTGTCTGTTGAAAACACAAACGAGCTTTAGTGTGACTCAGTTGCACTTTGTTGAAAAGCTAATCATGCCCTGGTCTCCTGGTTTGGGCTGAGTGCTCCATGTCACTCCTCGTTTCTCAGGCTGGTAAACGAGCCCGAGACTCTCGCCTGTTGGCGTCTGTTACCTTGTCATAATCACCCTTTTGCGTCTACTTTCCTCGCCTATCAGCTGATTTTCTGGCGGCGACCGAGTCTGCTGTTAATCTGCACTTTGTCCCCGTGGCCTCCCCCGTCGGTCGGCCCGCTGGCGGCTGAACGCTTGTCCTTCTTGACTCGAGTCCAGGGAGGCCGAGTCGGGACGCCTTTGGTTGCTGCCGCGCCGCGCGGGGAAGTCAGTGTACCTGCATCTCAATGGGCTACAGTGGCCTGGGAGAGTGGCGTCTCTCTCTCTCTCTCTCCCCCTCTCTCCCTCAGCCTCTGCAGACTTGTGTTCTCTACACATACAGAACAAATATTGCTCTTCCTAAAGTAAAGCCTGGGTAGTACAGGGGCCTACAGCAGGGAGGATGCAGACTCGCTTGACATCTTCGCCCGCTTCCTCAAACACTGTGTCGCCAGCGGCTAATTCAGATGAACCCCCCAAACCCATCGGCTCGGTGTCCTCCTTCGCCGGGACGTGTCGGTGAGATTGAACGTAAGAGAAAATTGCCATATTTAGCCAGCCGCTGAAGCGTGACCGCGGCGCCGTCAAAGTCGGGCCTCGGATATAGCGCAGGAGTCGAGGGAAAGGGGGAGGAGCCGAGGCGAGATCTAGGCTGGCTTTCGTCAGACGTGCTATTCTCGCGACGCGCAGTTTAAAGATAGTGCCCCCGTCGGAACCGGAGAGGATGCGAGACACTTGTGTGTTCATCCGCGATGCTCGTGATGCAGCAATCCCACCTCATCCCTTATTAAACGCCGTGTCGGCCGGTAAACATCCGCTCAATGCCACCTTGATGAGGAAAGGGGTGGCTAATTTTAGGTCTGCGAGCCGAGGAGCGGCGGCGGCGGCGGTGGGGAGGGGGGTGGGGGGGGGTGTTTCTCACTTTATCAGAACCTGTGAAGGGCACATATCATTTTCGTTTTCCACGCTCACAACCTGCTGAAATACAGTCTCCTCCTCACAGCCCCCGACTCGCAGCAGAGTGCCGTCTTTGTGTGGGTCCCGTCTGGGCCTCAGCGCTGTGCCACTTCATCCTGCTGAGTGCTGCTTTGGACCGGATGGGAAGCAGCAAAGGCCGCAGGCTGGGGGGGGGGGGGGAGAAACAGCCCTGGCCTAATTTGTGTGCGGAGCAGATTACTGTAACTGCCTCCTTCTGCAGCAACTCCACATCACTTTCTTTCAAGGACCCAGATAGCTCCGCTTCCCCCTTGGAAAACGGGACATTCGTTTTTTAATGCTCGTAACGAGGCAAGTCATTCCAGAGCAGGGAAAGTATCGTCAGTGTCTGTGGCTGACATTTGGGCCACCTTGCTGCCAACAGTGCAGATGAAGAGAGTCAATATATGCACAGGGGATGGAGGATTAGTGCGTCTGAAGCCTCGATGAGACATGTGGGTCTAATTTTACTGCCTGAAACCACTAACTTGTGTGCGCCAATGCAATTTTTTAAAATGTAAAATCAACAAATTAGTGGTAAAAATGACCAATTCCAGTTTTTCAAATTGAATATATATATATATACATATTTGTATTTTTTAATCTTCCAAAGCTGCAGTTTATAACCTGCACCTGTTATGACTAAAAGTGAACCATAGCTGTTTCTCCCTTCTTCTTTTTCTTTTCTTCCAACAATCCTTTTTGACATTTGAGGTTTTTAACCTTGAACTGGTTGTTGCATAACATAAACAAAAGGCAAGTCTGTGTCAAACTATAGCTGAAAAATAAATTGGTTTTGTGACGTTCCAGTTGAGGATTTGAGCATTTTGCCCTTTTTGTTTTTTTCTTGTGACCTTGAAGTTTTAATTTCTTAATGTTGAACTGGCTACTTGTGTTTAAATTAAAAAGAGGAGATTGTAAAAGTTTTTTTCTCTCTCTGTGTGTGTTTTGTTGTTGTTTTTTTAGACGTCAGAAACGCAGTTGCAGGTGAAGTGTCTTGTCAGGACCAGTAACCAACGTCTCATTTGAACGGCGTCAGATTCTAACGCTGGGAAAATTCCGTCCAGCCCGGCTGTGAATCATTCAAATATTTGTATGAGTAAGGTTTGATGCTTGTAGCCCAACCTGTTGAATCAACTGTGTGCAAATCATTTGACCAAGCAATTGTCCCCATCATGCAGGGAGTGTCTTGTAAAGCTGAGTAAGAAGATATTGGTCAGTGACATAGCTTATAAACAAAGATTAAAATGTTAATCCGTGAAGGAACTCAAATCTCCAGGTTTGTGTTGTTGAAGGATAATTTTTTTTTGTGTAATTCCACATTTCCCCCCGGCGTGCATATTTTGTGGTTTCTTTCTCGTCTGCATCATGTTGTCGTGAGAAAGAGCCGCCAGTCCTGCTGTTTGAGGACGACATGTGGTTTTAGATTTGAAGAGTCTCGCTGAAACGTGTAGAAGCGCCGTCCTGCTAACTTACTTTTACTCGTGTCCTTTCTCCTGTCCCTTTGTGATTTTCACTGCAAAGCTATTTTCGAGTTTGACCTAGATGGAGGGAATGGATAGCAGCCCGGCAAGAGAAGGGTTCTGTTTGATCCATGTAGGCCAATTTCACTTTTTCAGTCTTTGGATTCACAGAGCAACAGTAACACTCAGTTTTCAGAAAGTTTCCGCGGGTTCTGGTCTTATTACAGGAGAAACTGCTTCCACATGCTGCATCGAGATGTATAACCAGTGTGAATGACTCTTTCCCTACTTTGTCTCGCCATCTAAAGGCTTGAGGGGAGTCCAGGATGTCCCCATTGTTCGGCGCAAGAAAAGACCCCCAGTAGACGAGCCTGAAGAGCCGGAGGATGTGTTTCTTCCCGCCGCCGCCATGGCCTCAAGCTCAGGCAAAGAGCCCAACGTCGGGTCAGACGAAGAGTTTCTGGAAGGAGAGGTGCAGTATAAACCTGTGGCGTGCGGGCGATCATATTTAGTGACGTTTACTCCTTTGGTGTGAAACTAACAGTGACGACTGGAGTTAAAGTGAAGATGGACAATTAAAATATTGCTCAGGTTTTCTGAGAATTCTGAAAATGGATGTCGCTTCTTCACATTAACACACATTGTTAGGTACCTTCCACATTTGAACCAATACTTGGAGTCGATACGGTACTAATGTTTTGTAGTTTTGTGGGTTTTTTGTGCTGTAAAAATTGTGAAAATCTTAATTATTTTTGTAACTTGACATTTATTTCTTAAAATGTAAACTTTAACTACGTCAAACTGCTTGTATGGTGACGTCACAGTTCACGAATGTCATCAGCGTGAAAACCCTTAACTCCAACTACGCAGTGTTTTTTTTCTCAAAATAAATCCCAGGTCTACGTCCTCGTTTTCCTCTGGAAACATTCTGATGGTAGATTTGTAGATCTGTGACGGTAGATCTGTCAACTTTGACGGGAGTTACGAGGCTACCTACAACCTTCAAGTCAAGCCCGTTATTTGACCACACACACAATAATTATACATAGTATTCCTCAGATTAGAGGTATTTTTATTGCAGCGGGTGTAATCTGCATCGTATTTTGAAAAGTGGAGCCGCGCTTTTGAGCGCTTTGCCGCCCGAGGCGAACCGACGTCGTTACGCTCGTGTTCCAATCCGGCCCGCAAAGTCGCCTCCTCCTACGGAAAGATGGCAACGTTTGATTTTGATATTGTGAATTGGTACTCGGTAGTACCGACGGAATTCGGTCGCCACCTATAAAAGTAGTGAATTTGTTACCCATCGCTATTGTTTGGTCCCAAAAAAAACGTATTATGTTTGCCGTGCAGTGTGCATATAGAACAGGGGTCGGCAACCTTTAATGCTCAAAGAGCCAGTTGGTCCCGTTTCCCACTGAACACAACACCCAAAGAGCCGGACACATTTTATTTTGACAGTCCCACAGGAAGACCATGCCAGGAGGACACGACACACAAAACCTTCTTCACTGCTGGTTGACAACTTACAACTAATAAACTCAACTACATGAACTAAGCAACAAAAACACAATTATTAGCAACACTACAAACCTAATATAACCCCCAGTAATTACATTTAAAACACGACAAATATAAACTCCCATAATGCATTGCAGCTCTCAGCTCCTTTATTGCTACACATTATTAAAATGGAAGATAAATGTGGGAGATCTGGGATTGTTAGAACCATGAGTGTGAGCGGTGAGGCTTTTATGCCCTGTAGTTGTTGTGTAATTCACTAGAATGTTCCGTCACTCTCAACAAGTCTGCAATAAACCCTCCCGGAATTGTCGGCGCTCCGCAGCTCAGCAGTTTTACTGTGAAAGGTACAGGAAGCTCCCAGCTTCAGGTACCCGTTGAGCCGCTGTCATGACCTGCAGCCGCAATTCTACGTTATTCGTGCCATTATTGTTGCGTAATGATGTCACATCGCTGCGTCGTTCACGACCCTACATTTCACTCCACTCTTTGTAGCGGGACTGCGCTCTGGGTGGCTTTGCCTCCTTACGTCCCTCCGGGATGAACTGCAGTGGGACGGAGGCTCAAGGAGCCGCAGTGGAGGGACCAAAGAGCCGCGGGTCGCCGACCCCTGCTATAGAACTACTTGGATTACGTCTTATTTTGAATATACGCCCAATGCATTTAATGCACCTCGCTTGGCTGTCTTTGCTAATTATATATTATGTTGTAGCTGGAATTTAAAATTTTACAAAGTAGGTTAAACACATTTTAGCCATTACTCATTTCTTGTGTATTTTGCAAAGTGCTGACATTGTCATGGTTAATAACTGCACGTGCTCTTGTCATCATGTCTAATATGAAAGCCAAAGCCTAAGATCCTCAAAGCCAAGGAAAGACTGATTGTAACCCCGTGTCCTCAGGCCGCAGCAGCAGAAGACGAGGCGGCCCGGCCCGTCCAGATCGTCCTGGCCAACGAGGACGAGCACAGCTTCGAGCTGGACGCCGCGGCGCTGGAGAGGATCCTGCTGCAGGACCACGTGAAGGACCTGGACGTGGTGGTGGTGTCGGTGGCCGGAGCCTTTCGCAAGGGCAAGTCCTTCCTGCTGGACTTCATGCTGCGCTACATGCACAATCAGGTGAGACGAGCGGTGGTGGCGATTGTTTACGTTTCTCGCCAGATCCTGCAGGAGCACATTTTTTTTGAATGTGCAACGTTCGCTGCGGCACTTTTTATTGCAGCAGCTGCTCCCTTTCGCACCCGAGTCATTTAGGTGCACATTAAAGTGTCAGTCACTGGAACTCACAATACACACAATGAGGCAGCGCTGCAGGAAGGACGATCAGTGACGTGTGTAAAAGAAACGTCTGGAATTATTAGTTCATTTGAGAGCATCCAGGTGACAAACGTGACCTTGAGGAAAAAGTCTACTGAAAGCTTGATTGTTAAATTTCTAATATTCATTCATTGTCTTTAAAAAAAGAAAAGAAAAGTGGCTTCAACCACATGATCTGATTGCTTTCTGAAGGAAATGCAGTCTTTTAACTTGAAAGAGCTCCTCCATCCGCCAATATTGTGTAATGGCTGCAGTCAGAGTGTAAAAATAAGGTGGTCTTATTGGACAAAGCGTCTCCAGCTTGTACTCGACGTGTGTCGGAGACAAACAAAAGCAAAACCCGGTTGAACTCGTCTCCCAGTGTGAGAAACTTAAATAACAAGCAGGGCAGAGTGGATCAGCTGGCCTCGTCACCTCAACCACCCCCGTTGTTTTTTTTTTTCTTCGTCTTCCACGTGTCATTATGACTTTCCCACAATTTGACGCACAACTTACACACCCTGGTCGAGCTCCCATCTAGTAACTGTGTGTGACGCAAGTGTCAACAGGTCCTTCAGACCCTCCCGGCAGCAGCTGGACACGCAGACGGCCTCGGATCACCTTACATCCACTTGCAAATACGTTTAGTTTTTTTTGCAACACAAACGTGCGTGCAGACAAGAACCTCACTGGTGTGAACAAGTGCATGCAAGTTTCTACATGTGTTCATACGCGTGTGTCAGTGATTCATGCATACAGTTAATGCATGTGCACCTTTCTTTCTGCTGTTTTTTCACAATATCAAAATCCTCATTACCCTTTTTTTTTTTTTTTTATTCCATCGTCCCTGTATTGGAGAGACACAAAGCAGACCCTCGCTGGCTTGTTGTTGTTGTTGACCTGTAATCAGTGCTCCTTCCTTTTCCGACTCGCAAATCAGGCATTTGTTTTTTTGAGGTCACATTTCCTGCCTGTGCGCCGCAGCGGTCACCGGGGTTACCCGAGGGTGACTGACCCGCTTCTGAAAGCCCGTCTGATCGACGTCCTCCTGACAAGTCGCTGTGTTTCCTCTGAAACTGTAAACTGTAAATAGCCCCTCCAAAGAGTCCAGGCTGTGGGATCACTGATTTCAGCACTTGTATTTTAAATAGTAGAGTCACTGCAGCCTGGACAGGAACACCAAGTATAGACATGCAAGTCTAGATCATGTGTTCACAGCAGGGGAGTTCAATGAAATACTGCAACGCATTACGTTATTGACCACAAAGGTATAATAAAGGTTTTTGGAAATGAAAGCCTGTTCACAGCTTTGTTGTTTTTTTTTTTTTTGTTGTGGAGAAGAAGCATCGCTAAGCTAATTGCAGAATCGGTAAAAATCCTCTGGTTTTTCGACTTTTGACACGAAGGGACATGTGTGAAAACAACATAATGGTATCAGATTAAAAAGTAGGGCTGGGCGTTTTGGCCTAAAAAAACAAAACAAAACACATCTGTTTTTTTTTTAAACAAAAATTTTTTGTTTCAATTTGATTATTTTCAAAAGAAATTTCTCAATGCACTTAAAAATGACTGCAGATATAGTGTTTAAAGTTCTTACTGTGATTGTCCTCAGAGTTAAAATGCATATAAACTGTCCCAAAATAAAATGAGGCTCCGTTATTCAACCAATTCAAACTTTAACCCAGGTTGAAGCAAAAGTGCAACACGGAAACACACAAGGATACAAGGAATAGTAGAAGAGAACGCAAAAAATGCGGAAAAACTGTGGGGAGAATTTTTTTTTTTTTATTTGCTAAATAAAAATCAACTTTGCTAGAAATTCGATAATTGTTTTTTTTTTTTTTGTGCCCAGCCTTGGATTAAAGTAACAAATTAATCATTAACCTGTATTGAATGTTTTAAAGTGTTTCTCCCTCAAGGCTGAGGAATCACTGCTCTCCCTCTACATTAATGTCGATAGTTGTCAAATGCTGGTCAACTTTTATTTCCAGAACAATCGCCCGCCTATTTTTGAATTCTCTCTGCACGTCTCCTTCATTTCCCGTTTTCAGAAAGGCAAGTCGTGGATCGGCGGCGACGACGAGCCCCTGACGGGCTTCGCCTGGCGGGGGGGCTGCGAGAGGGAGACCACGGGGATCCAGATCTGGAGCGAAGTGTTCGTGGTGGACAAACCCGACGGCAGCAAGGTTAGACGACCCACCCCCACCCCCCCTCATGAGAATCGTCATGTTGAGACGTCTGAAGCGAGAACCTGCCGTGTGGCTGTCCCCAGGTGGCGGTGCTCCTCGTCGACACCCAGGGGGCGTTCGACAGCCAGTCCACCATCAAGGACTGCGCCACCGTGTTCGCCCTCAGCACCATGACCAGCTCTGTGCAGGTGACGGCTTCCGGCGCGTCTTCCGGTTTGTCCACGCCGAGTTCGCGTTTGCTGGAAAAAAAACAAAACACCTTCAACCTTGCTCTTTTGTTTTTGTTCTTCAGGTGTACAATCTGTCTCAGAACATACAAGAGGACGACCTGCAGCATCTGCAGGTCAATCTTACTTTTGCTCGGGGATTTCTGTGGGTATTTCAATTTTTTTTACGATTATAAACAGATTTTTTTCTCTCATATGTACAGCTTTTCACGGAATACGGTCGTCTGGCGATGGAAGAAATCTACCAGAAGCCTTTCCAGGTACTGGATGAGTCTTAATTTATTGTAAATGTTTGTGGCGAGTCGTTCATTTTAAGATGGAAAAGCTAGAACTTTGTTCCTTAAAATACCAATCTTTCCGACTTGTTCCCTTAAACCAGAGGTGTCAAACACGCGGCCCCCGGGGACCAGAACCGGCCCGCCAGAGGATCTTTTTAAAGTATAAATATGAAAACTGACAGAGGCTGATCTAAAAACACGAGATCGGCAAAAAAGCCCTTGGTCAGAATTTGACCCCCGACATTAATGCATCTGTGGAGGTCACATAACGCAACACCTTTCACAATAAAACAATGAGTCTAACTTGTGAAGTGATACTTTAGACACGTAAACTCAAAAAACATTTCCAGATCATGACAAATTGTTTTAATCCTGAATAAAAGTACGATATCCAGATACAGGTGACTTGGTTGTTTTTTTTTGCAAATATAATAATATCTGATTTCCTTTAATATGTATATTTCAGAATAGACTGGCAAATCCTTGCAGTTACAAAAGGATCAAAAGAAGGAAAGACTTTTGCATTTGTCCATATCTGCAGTTTAATGTGTTCTGTTTGACTTGTTGGGCCTCCAGAGGTCAGGTTAGGTTGGATGTGGCCCCTCAACTGGAAAGAGTTTGACACCCCTGCCTTAAACCATGAAATCATTTACACAGATGATCGGTCTGTCGCCTCACGTCGACTCAGGTTGTGTTTCTGAGCTGCTTGTTTTTTCCCATTTCAGTCGCTGATGTTCCTCATTCGAGACTGGAGTTACCCGTACGAACATTACTACGGCCTGGAGGGAGGAAACGGCTTCCTGGAGAGGAGACTGCAGGTGACTTTTCAAATTAGAAATGTCAATTAAAAAAAGAAAAAAAAAAAAAAGAAACGTGGGACCTTTCTGCCTCCGACGTTTACCTGCATTAAGAATAATCTGTGCCTCAGCCGGGCAGATTCACCGCGACCCTCCCAAACGCCTTGTCGCCGCTTTGTGACGCAGGTCAAACAGAACCAGCACGAGGAGCTGCAGAACGTGAGGAAGCACATCCACTCCTGCTTCTCCAACATCGGCTGCTTCCTGCTGCCGCATCCCGGCCTCAAGGTGGCCACCAACCCGTACTTTGACGGCCAGCTGAAAGGTGGGATTCGAAAAACCACACGACGTGGAACGATCGGCTGAAAAAAACCAAAACAAACCGAAGTGACGAATCGGTGTGTGTGTTTGGTTTCAGACATTGACGGTGATTTTAAAAAAGAGCTTGCCGCGCTGGTGCCGCTCCTCCTGGCTCCAGAGAGACTGGTGGTGAAGGAGATTGGGGGCAGCAAAGTCACCTGCAGAGACCTCCTGGAGTACTTCAAGGTGACTACAGTCCGCTAGTTTTAACATCGGCTACAAACCGATAAAGATCGACTTGAATCCTTCAGTGTCCCGTCGATTCCGGTAAAAGCAAATGTGCCGAATTAAACACGACGTGAACTTTTCCAACTAAATCTGCTTAATATTCACCGTCAAAAAAACGACACGCGTGCCCTGTTGTTTCCACTGCTCGGCGTGTTGGTAATTCCCAGTTTTAGAGCGCATTACCGGTTATGAGGGTCACACTTGTGTTGTAATCTCCTTTAATTTTCATCCCCGCAGGCTTACATCAAGATCTACCAAGGCGAGGAACTGCCTCACCCAAAGTCCATGCTGCAGGTTAGTGGCGGGTCTTTTCAAAGTCTCACTTCGGTTTAGGCCCAGTCCCAATTCTCTTTTGTACCCCTCCGCCTACCCCTTAACCCTTCCCCTCCAAAACGAGAGCAAAGGGATAAAAGTTTCAGCCCTTAGAATTGGGACCCCCCTCTCGCTCCGTCTCACAGTTTTGACGTCATAATACGTCGCCGTTCTATCAGCAGAGCTGAACCACGGATGTTTGTTGATTTTCCAGCAGGAGCGTCGTCACGCCGTCCCAAAATCATCGTGTTGCAGTCGCTTGGCTGCTTTGTTTCGTTTTCCACCTTTCCCCCATCAAGGCGAAGAAATAGACGGAGACATGGATAACTTCAGTTTTTGCGCTGTATTTAAACTTCAGAAATATTTCCTCATTCACCATGTGAAAGCGGAGGAGCTTCCTTGTTTGCTCGGAGGTCCCTGTTTTCAAAACACCCATATTAGAAGACTTTGGAACTATACAGTGTAATGATAACATGTTATAAACACGGCCTCTACCAAACAAATACACACCAAGCACTACTGCCGTTCTTACTCATATAAAACACAACAGGTTTATACAACTTTAGAAGCGTATATATGTGAAATGCGAGTCCTTCGGCGCCATGACCTCCTACCCCTCTGTTTAAAGTGTGCATCTGTAGACGCTCCGTTTAGAGGGGTGAATAGCCCTCCGCCTCTGCACAGTAGTGAAAGGGGACACCCCTCAGACCCTCGCGAATGCACATTTCAAAGGGGTAGGGGTAAGATGAAGGGCTGAGGGGGAGAAATGAGACGCAGCCTTATTTTCACTACTTCGATCGTCAAGTTGTTTTACTTTCCCGCCAGGCAACGGCGGAAGCCAACAACCTGACGGCCGTAGCAGGAGCCAAAGACTTGTACAGCAAGAACATGGAGCAGGTGAGATTAAAATTTTTTATTTTTTTTTAAATTCAGTCTGCATGTATCACAGATACAAGTGAGTTCCTAATAAATCGCCGCGTCACGACCTTCTCCCGCAAGGTCTGCGGCGGAGACAAGCCGTACATTGCCCCCGGCGACCTGGAGCGCTGCCACGAGGAGTTCCGCCAGCACTCTGTGCGCCTCTTCCGCTCGGTGAAGAAGATGGGCGGCGAGGAGTTCTGCCAGCGGTACCAGAGCCAGCTGGAGGCGGAGCTGGACGAGTCCTTCGCCAGCTTCTCCAAGCACAACGACGGCAAGAACATCTTCTACGCCGCGCGCACGCCCGCCACGCTCTTCGCCGTCATGTTCGTCACCTACGTGGTCTCCGGCGTGACGGGCTTCGTGGGCCTGAGCACCCTGGCGGTCCTCGCCAACCTGGCGATGGGCGTGGCGCTGCTGTCGCTCTGCGCCTGGGCGTACGTGAAGTACTCTGGGGAGTTTCGGGAGGTGGGGACGCTGATAGACCTGGTGGCGGAAACACTGTGGGAACAGGTGGGTAACCAGTGTGTGTGTGTGTGTACAAGTGTGTGTGTTTACTGAGAGCAGATTGTCTCAGACACAAAAAAACAAAACAAACAACAAACGTTTTATTTGGCCTTGGTTCAACTTTTTTAAATTAGAAAGTTGTTGTTGTGGCAGGAATAAATGCCTATCAAAGCTTCCGACATGTACAAAAAACATCAGAAGTGTTTCAGACGAGGGATTGTTAGTTTTTCCCCGTCCAAAGTTCTTCATGCATTCAATCAGGCAAACTGTTCAAAGGTACAATAATGTGACGCCAAACTCCAGTGACAATATCAAACCGTACCAGCACTTCCCTTCTGGCACCACCAGATGGCACTGTAGCACTGCTACGCTGCAGGATTCTGACTAAAGAAAGAGTTCAGTGTTTGTAGAAGCTTATGAGGGACTGGAGAAAGACTAGAAGAGTGAAGAAAACAAAGTCTAATCCTGAGCTGAAACTACAGTCAACACTTATGTCTGGGTCTGTAAAAATCTAAGTAAAAGGACTCTTATCCACTGTGGCTTATGTTTTATCCCTTTTCATAATTCATCCCAGAATCAACTTGTACTCAGGTACAACTTCTAGTCCACAAACTCTTAAGAGGTAGAATAAATTCTATAAGAAGCTGTTGGGTAATACAAATGTTGAGCCATTTAAAACATTTGCTCTACTTTTGTGGTTGTTTGTCGTCTCTCCTCTTGCTGCTCATCATGTCTCTGCTCTCTTGATCATGTCGTGATTCGTTGAAAATTTTTTTTTTTTAACAAATTCTCTGATGCACAGGAAGGAAGTGAATCACATAAAGGCATAGAAGCACAATAAGACCAGAATGTTTAGAATAAATCCAGGTTCAGGGGAATCCATCTCCCTGCAGTACTTCAAACCACCACCGGGGGGCTTCAGCTCCCCGTTAAAACCAGAGTTTAAGTTTATGAGACTGGGAAAGTCGAACGAGTCCCACGTTTTATGATTCTTCCTGATTTTTAGATTTAAGTTTTGAAGAAAATCGTCGGGCGCATTTCTTCAGTCTGTGTTTTTTTTTTTCTGTCTTTAAAACCAACAAAGTAAATTTTTACAACCTGGATCCAAAGATTTGTGTTTCTGTTGATTGAGCTTTCATAAACACCCCTCTCTTTTTTTTTTTTTTGTTTTTCTTCCACAATGATTCTGTATGAAATGTGATATTTGCGATGATCATTATTATATTATACTGAGTGCAATTTGTTTCTCTGTTTCTGTTGTTCATGTTCACAAGTGTTTTTTGTTGTTTTAAAAAAAATACCTTTTGTTTTTTCCTTCCTTCTCCTGCAAAATGACAGATTATTACTTTTTCTTCCCTCACTCATTTTTCCCATCAGCCCCCCCGTCACTGCCTGAAACCCCCCCGACGGCCTCCCTTCGTTCCCTTTTCCTCCCTCGCTCATTTTTTGTAACGTTTTGGGTTTCCGTGACGACCGCAGGACTCACGTCTCCTGTGACTTGTCCCTCCCTCTCTTTCTCCCTCTCTCTCTCTCTCTCTCTCTCTCTCTCTCTCTCTCTCTCTCTCTCTGTCCTCCTGTCCTCACTGCTTCACAGAGGATGGTCAGAAAGGTGAGCGGCGCCGCTTCCTGTCCCCCCCCCAACCCTTTTTTCTTTAACCCTCCCCCCCCTCCACCACCATTTTGCATTGCTTCCTAATCTGCTTTCTTTTAATTTCTCCCGTCGATCATGACGTTCTCCGGCATCGGCCATCCAGCCGGACGGCGTCCCCCGTGTTTAACCTCCCCTGCTTGTCCTCTCAGGTGTTTTCCACCCTGCTGGAGCCCGTCAGGAGGCGCCTGGCGTGGCCCGCCTCGCTGCTGTCCTCCACCCCGGGACTGCGGGCGCTCTTTCCCCTCAACAACAACTACAAGAAGACTAACTAGCCGGCCCCCCCCCCCGGCGCCGTCACGCAACTTCTCGAAACGTTTCCTCCTCACGTCAAAAACCTCCCCCTTTGCAGCTCGCCGGCTCCTTTAAGTGTTTATCTTGCGCGCGACGGCGCCGGACTCCCGCGCTTTTTCGCCCCGTCGTGGGTTGCGGACGCCTGCCGGACAGGGCCGTCTCGGGGGACGCGGAGCCTCGCCACACGGTTTCCCCTCTTCCTCTTACTTCTCAGTGTGCAGCGCGACTGAACTGTGTTTTTCTGTTGGGTTGTGATTCCGTGTGAGAGCTTTTTTGGATTTCTGTTGGCCCGTCGTCCTTTTGGTTTAACTGGGAGAATCTCCCCCCGTCCTCCCCCCCCTCGCCTCGCTTTTCACTCGTTTAACTTCCCGCCTCTTCTCTCTCTCCTTGTCGCTGCAGGTTCTGAAGCCTCTAAGTGAACAGTATATGGAGGACAACGTCAGACAGACGGTGGTGAACTCCATCAGAGCCAGCTTGACGGAACAGGGCTCGTCATCGCACGCCAAGTTAAAGACTCACTGACCCCCATCCCCTCGTCACGTTCACCCCCCCCCCCCCCCCCCCCCCCACCGTCTGCTGTTTTCAGTCCTAGAACTGTGGAACTAGTTCAAACACCAAAGCTTGTGTAATGACACCACCACCACCATCCCGCTCAGTTGACCTGCCATCACTTCACTGCCCGGCGGAGGACGCGTCGGCTCCCCCCCCCCCCCCCCCCCCCCCCAGTGCCTCCTATCAGATACTGCACGAGAAGCCTGCGGCGGCGGCGGCATCGCCTCTCGCCAAAAACCTCGGAACCGCCCCGGAGGACCTCCCGCCGCGTGCCAAGAACGCAATCCCGGTGGACACGTCGCCGGCGGACGCAGGGACTCGAGTCCAAATTCAGGGAAAACTTTTCTTCTTTTTTTTTTTTTTTTTGGACACCGCTTTTTGGGGGCAGCTTTGCAAACGTTTTCGGATGCAATCGGGAAAACGCATCTCACCGACGTCTACTTTCTCTTCAGCATCGAAGTGTTTCTCACAAGTGAAAAAAAACAAACAAATCGCCTGCGGAAATGAGTGATTTACTCCGCTGGAGAGAAAGTAAACGGAAGAGAAAAGCTGTAACAGCAATAAAAAAAACAACAACAAAAAAAAAAAAACCGCTGGAAGTGTTTTGTTGTAGGGAAACTGAATCAAAGCGGTTCGTTCCGACGGTCCCGCCCTCTGACAAGTTGTTAACCAGGTAACATTTGTATAATCCAACTCTGGGCTCAGGTCGCTTTTTAGAGGAGAACTTTAGCTGTAACTCTGTCAGACGACGTAAGATCTGTAGGAAGGCTTGATAGTCACAGGTGATTGTTTTTGGCATTCTTTCACAATCCCCGTGTGTTTTTGTTGGTGTTTTTTTTTTTCGTGTGTGTGTCTGCATGGTGTTTGAAGAGCGACTGCGTCGTATCATGAAGCTCAGCCAGGAGCCTTTAGAGCCCAGTGACGGGTCAAGCTGTTAATTTTGAAGTATTGGAAGTACTGCACTCGCTCAGACTGTTTGTCCACGCTGCTTCAGGACCTGCAGGAGGAACTTTTCACTCTTTTTTTTTTTTTTTGTATTTTGGAAGCTCCAGCTCAGATGTGGTGAAAATCTTTCAGGTTTTCATCTTTTTTTTTCTCGATTTTTCATTTTAGTTTGAAGATAGTGACTCACCTTCCTGCCAAGAGGTCGATGACCCGACTCCTCATTGATGAGACGTTTTCAAACAGCAGGTGACACTAGATCTGATCTCAAATCCGCTGGATCTTCCTTGACACCTGTGTGTGTGTGTGTGTGTGTGTGTCTCTGTGTGTGTGTGTGTGTGTGTGTCTTGCTCCTTCTGCGTTCATATGACAAACCCGACATGTACATTGGATTAATTATTTCGATAAACTTTGTATACATTTTATAGCGACTCGGTCGATAACGGCAGTTTGTTTTCCTTCCTGATCGACTCACCAGTGTGTGGTTTGTTTAAAAACGACATTAAGTTGCTGCTGTAGGTTTACGTTAGTTTGTCCTTTTCACGAGAGAACGGATGTCGACAGAGTCACGCGGTGTGAATATTTGGATTGTGATAGGATTGTTGACGAGCGGGCCGCAGACCATGTTTGTCTGCCTTTTAAAGTTATCACTGGTAATTTATTTTTGAATAAAATGTTTACCTCTAAGAACAAACCACGTGCACATCTCGTCTTTATTTTATGTCACGTCTGTTGTCTTAAGCTTTAAATGGGATTCCTGATGCACTTGCAAAAATCCATTCATGTTTGATCGATGTTTTGTATAATTAACAGTTTCAGCCATTATTCCGTTATCCGGCACTCATTGATGACCTGCAAAATGAGATTTTTTCAAATTATTATTTTCAGTACTGAACTGTTTTGAGCCGTGTGGCTCTTTGTTTGCTTTTAAATTCTGATCGTTCAGACAGGAAAACGGAAGAGCGCGTCGCGCATGCGCAGTCGGCGCGCCCAGTCGCGTGCAGGACGGCGCGGACCACAGCCGCGGGGCCGGAGCGGACAGTGGCTTCCGGTGGGGGGAGGGTGACGATTTTGACGTCACGAAGTACGCGCGTGACATTGGAAGCATGACAGGGCCTTGAGAGAGACTTATTTAATCAAGAGATGTCGGTGGAGAATCAAAAATGGCGGTGTTGCGGGCGCCGCCATACTTATTTACCGGTCGCCGCCATTTTTAAATAGTGCATACCGGACGTTCACAGACGCGACATACAGGAAGTGACGTTTCAGACCGCGAAAGTCTGGAATTACGTTTTCGGAGGCAGCCCCACCGGAAGTGACGTAGGAGGACCCACTCACCGGGAAAAAACAGTGCACCGTGCTGTTCAAACGCACATTTGTTTGCATTGCATTGTTTTCTTCACACGTGTACTCGAAGCTCAACAGAGTAAAGGATTGTCTTCTGCTAAGGTAAATAATTGAATTTTTTTCTATGTGTCGGGTATCAGCCTGCACTAATAAGAATGAAATGGTAGGTGGAGTTAGATCAGTATTTAGAGACTATGTTTATACTCGCACTGGAAGACCGTAGTCAGATCACGCTTCACAAGCTTCCATGAGGGAACAGATATGTTCATCTATCCCCAACTGTGTCAGTCTGTCCACGTATCTCTGCTGCTTTATTTCTCCGTCCAGACAACTCACAGTTTACTGTGTGCCTTCACTTATCACTCCTGCTAACTGCAGTTTCATCAGAACATTTAGTTGCGTTTAGGTCCTTAATAGCTGAATTTTGTCACGTGGGTGAAAAGCCTCAAAACGGTGTGCATCAGCCTGCACTAATAAGTAGGACATGGTTGATAGGTGTCATTATATCAGTATTAGTGAGAGTAAGAGTTGTTGTATAGTTATGTTGGGAGCAATTCAAGTAAGATCAGCTCAAAGTTTATGTTGCTCTTTTTTTTTTTATCTTTGTTCCATGTGTTGGTTTATTTAGACCCGTACTGGTATTTTTTATCATACTGCATTACTGGATTTTTACAACCTGACTGGGATTTCTGTGTTATCAGTGCATCCAAATTAGAGAAAGTTTAATGGTTATGAGGGAGATCGAATATCTTATATATAACATACTGCAATGAATCACTTGGATGCTTGTCAGTTTGCATTCATCAATGAGAGATCAGTACATTTGAACAAATACTAATGATTCTGATTTAAATATTTTTTCAGATGCAGTGTTTCAGAGCGCTGTTCAAAAGAACAGTGGCGCTGGGGTGGTGATTCGGATCAAAATGGCCAAACCGCAGTCGCCTGCAGAGCGTGGTTAAGACGGCCGAGAAGATCCGAGAAGATCACCAGAACACCACTGCCCTCTCTGCAGAGCATCTACCAGCACAGCTGGGTCCACAGTAGAGCTGCCTCCGTACTTAAAGACCCCACCCATCCACAACACAGACTGTTCACGCCTCTGCCCTCAGGCCGGAGGTTCAGAAGCTTGAAAAGCAAAAACAACGGACTGAAAAACTCTTTCTTCCCCGTTGCCATCAGACTTTTGAACAACTGCTGGCATGTTTACTTTGCACATCTCACTTGCATATACTTATTTATATAGGTCGGCTTCAGCGTGAACGGCAAAATAAGAATTTCATTCTCCGTGAAACCTGGCTTTTACTGGCGATATGACAAATAAAACACCTTGAACTTGAACTTGAAACGAGATGGCGGTGGTGGATTCCCCTGCTCCATTTAACAGATAGAATGTGAAGGAGGCGGTGCTCATGATGAGGGCGGAGGGTGTGGCTGTTTTGCAACACAGCAGCAGGAGGGCGTCAAGGAAGAGTGCAGACGACGACTGCAAGACACCAGGAACTGCAGGTTGGGATGACTTTCCGACAACACACAGACTATATAGACTGCTGTGGTATGGTCAAATCTATTTGCTTAAAAAAGAAAGAACAATAATTCAATTTAAAGTTTGTTATACATTTCTGTTTTATTCACTGTGTTGTTTGTGTTCAAGGTTTTTTTGTTAGTTTTTTGTACCTGAAGCTAGAGGAACCAAAGAAAGTAGAGAAGTTAAAGACTACCCGCTACAACAAATAAAAGGAATGCAGAAAAGAGAGAGATGGAGGGAGGGGGAATCACTTGACCGAACTTGACAGCATGAGAGAGAGAGAACTTGACAGAACTTTGCTGCATGAACTTCCCTATGGCTACTTGTTTTGTTTGTGCAGTTTCAACATCCATGGAAAATCTGGACTTGGTGAACCAGTACCTGTTCAGGTACAAGAAGAGGAACTTTTTGGTTAATAACAAACTTTATCCTGAAGGACTTGATGCTCTGCGGGACTTTGAGATCAGACCCACCGACGTTATGCTCATCTCGTATCCCAAGTCAGGTCAGTTTAACGTTCATCTGTCACATCGATTGAGAATTCCGTACCTATCAAGTGTGAATGACTGAAACCAGAAAAAAGAAAGATCTCCGGCTTTATAGAGCAGCTGGCCCCAATATGGTATCAGAAATTAATTATGAATAGTTTCTCTTGTGACCAGGATCAGCACAGTCAAATGTGCTGCAAGAAAAGTGACGAGAACTGTTTGAAGCACTGGTCCAGCAAGTGTGTTGGGAATCAACTTTATGGGAAGTTTGGCTATGGATAATGATTTATAATCACTAGGAACAGTTGATGATTGTCAAAAAAGAAAAAGAAAAAGAAATCTGATATTTGTAAGATAATCTCAGGGCACCACCTGTAAATATTGGCCGATACATATTTATTGGTCTCACGATGGACAGTAAACCGTTAATTTGGTATTTTACTTAATTTGCAAGTTACCTGTCAAAAAATGGAATCAGTAACTTACTCCAAGTACTAAAATAAAAAAGTAACGCACTAGAGTACTTTTCGTTACTTTTGGATTACTTCACTGGCAAACATAAAAAAAAGTGTCCTCTCCTCGGCGTATTGATAAATCCAATACACAGCATATACAAATTGCACTTAACTAAATCAAAACCCTGTAACCAATCAGGTGTCTAACATTGTTTTTTAAACTACCCAAAATGATGCGCTACATATGCTAGGCCTGTAGGTGGTGCTGAAACTGAAATACACCGAAAACAGAGAAGACAGAGCAGAAAAACCTGTGAAATTGACAAATCCATCATATTGCCTTATTAAGCCAAATAACAGTAGCTTCTGCAGCGTGATCTGGAGTATGTCGTCCGCCATTGTTGTTGTTGCGGTCAAGTGACGTTGTTGAGAGGATCGCGGAGTTATTGGACTGAAAGGTGAGGCGATGACATCATTATTTTTTAGCAAATGTGTTTCTTGCCCATCCACGCGTGTGCGGTGGCGTTTTAAAATTGCTCAACAGTGACTCTTAAATCTTTTTTCTTTACAATTTGCAAGGTTCAGACCAGGATTGGCAGATATGCTTTGCTCTGCAGGAACAATTTGGATGCAACAAATCCTGATCCAAATCATGGACGCAGCCCATCCGGAGCGCGCAGAAGATGCAACCAACAGGCATCGAGTCCCTTTACTGGAAGGGAGAGTTCTGGATGACCCCTACAAAGAAGCTGAAGATCCTCGAGTCTTCCGCACACATCTGCCCCCAGACATGTTGCCCCGTGGAGTGAAAGACAAGAACATAAAGGTGATTTACAACCTGCAACATTCACAGACTGATTTCGCAATCGCATGCTCGGTGTTGAAACATGAATATGTCCACGTTGTCTATCAGATCGTGTACGTCTGGAGGAACCCAAAGGACATCTTGGTGTCTTTCTATCATTTTGCAGAGAGTTGGGTTTTACTGGAAACTCCTGAGAGCTTTGAGGCTTTCTTTCAGCAGTTCCTGGATGGTGAAGGTAGGTCCAGTACTCGTGGATCTCCTGGTGAAGTTTCTGATCTGAATTTATTATGACTGTAACGGCCATTTTGGCGTGTATGTGTGTGGGTGTGGCACACTGATTGGTCCACAAGGGGGAATAATTACACTGAACAGGAACTAACTACTTAAAGTTTATGTTTGGCGTATTATGAATTGTTTTATAGAGCACTTGGTTTTTGGGATCAACTGTGCGAATAAGACAAAGATTTGTATACAATTTAAGTGGTCGGACGTCATCTTCTTTAGGTCAGTGCAGGAGTTCACAGTGAACACTTTCTTCATTCATCAAGGTAGCTTTAGCGTTGGGCTTTAGCTGTTACTATTGCATCACAAAGGAGGTTGCCCGATGTTTCTTTCATATCACATGGAGGACGTATGAGCAAGCAGGATGGTAGAAGTGGGGAAACAAGGAGCCGGACTAAATGGGACAATGTTCTTCATCGGAGGATCATCTTATCCAACATCTGTAAAGCAGACTTCAATTGGATTAGTTTTTTTTTTTTTTTAGTCGAAGCTGTTTGTGACATCTTACCAAGTCCAGCCAACCTCCAGGTCTGGGGAGAAACAGACACCTTTCCGTCTCCAGTGTCCAGGCAGGGGATCCCTAGGGCACTTCCTCAGCCGCAGCCCAAAAAGCATTTGGTGATGGGCCATACTGCTGCTGAGGCTTCAGCAGGAGGAAAAGGGGGAGATCATCACGTCTGCACCGAAGCCGCAGATCTGACCCTGGTCAGGTCATCAGGAAGACCAAAACACACAATGAACCCTAGATGATCCCAGTTTACATGGCTGAAGATGTGTCTGGAGATCTAAAGTTGTGAGCAAAGGATTTCTGATAGGATGATGGGTGTCTGAATCCCACTGCCATCTAATCAGGGTATGTATCAGGAAAAACACACAGATCTATAATTCAGTGAGGCAAGCAGCTGGAAGACCATTGTCAGGTCTCGTCGAAGGGCGCATTGACATTTCCTTGTTTGATCAGAACCAGAGTTCCCTTCGGGGAATTTCTAGGAAAGACCCTTTAATTTAGTCGTCTCGAAAGCTTCGACAGACTGAACCGGATCTAACAAATGAGCCCCGGGCCACTTGAAAACTTGGGTCTCGGTTCTCCTGCAGATAGTCTTTCCAGTGGGCGAGGTGAGAGTACCGGGTGTGATGACGTGACGGAGATCCGTCTTCTTACTTCATTTCTGGTCGGTGTTTGTTTCAGGTAACGGCGCCCGCAAACGAGCAGCCGTCGTAATTGTGTGACATTTTCCATGCGGTTTCACCCAGCCCCAAAACGGCTGCTTGAACGCCACCAGAACCAGTCGATGAAGGCGTAAAAAATTCCCACCTCCCAAGCGAACCAAGTCCTGGACTATCCGAACATGAAAGGGCCCCATAGTCTAGTCTCCGTGCACTTAACCTTCCTCCCCTCCTCCCCTCTGTGTCAATGTGTTGCACCTGTGTCACTCCCACCCTGGTGTATATAAAGTTCGCTTCTATGTGTCTGTGCCAGATCGACTTGTTCCTTCTCAGCAGACCCAACTTTGTTCTTTGTGTGTTTCTAGTTTGGCTCTTTATGTGTTTTGGACTTTGTTTTGTTCCTGACCTGCTCCTGGATTTTTCATTAAACTCTCTTAACGTACCTCCTGAGTACAAGTCGAGCTTCTTGGTCCCACTCGGAGTCGTGACGCAATCGTCTCCTCTCCTTTGCATTTCAAAGATTTAACTGGCAACAGTCAGGTAGTCACGTTCGGCAACTTGCTCTGACGTTGTGCTTTTCTCAACAGTTTACATGGGATCATGGTTCGATCACATTAGAGATTTTTTCTCTGCACAAGATCAACTCAACATCCACTTTGTGAAGTACGAGGACCTGCTGCAGGTAGCGAACCCTGATATCCCCCTCATGTATGTCCCACAACATTTCACATGTTTGAACATTTGCCTGACAGGACCTCAGAGGAGAGGTGGTGAAGATTTGTGCTTTCCTTGGAAAAGATTTGACGGCTGAAGCCGTCGGTCATGTTGTCGAGGTGTCCACCTTCAAGAACATGAAGACCGACCCCAAAGCAAATTACAAGGACCTTATGGAAACGCAGAGCTACACCAAGAACACCATGCGTAAAGGTTTGTTCCTAGTTTTGAAAAGAGCAGCGGAACGTCCAGCGCACCTCTGACTTTCTGTGTCTGAACAGGTACGGCGGGCGACTGGAAGAATTTCTTCACGGTGGCTCAGAATGAGCAGTTTGACCGAGTGTTCCGAGAAGAGATGAGCGACTTTCCTCTGAACTGCACCTGGGAGGTCAAAGCGTAGCTCCTCCGAGACTCGGATCACTGCTGGAAGCCTCAAGGTTTTCAATTGCCCAGTTAAACGTCTGAATTTGGGGAAAAGATGATTCATCTGAAGATTAAAAACCTTCATGTACAAATGTTTGTTCCTCTGAACATGGCGATTTAGGGACGGGCTCACTTTGTGTGGTGAGAATATCTTCAGATTGAGTTTGGATGTGACGGTTTCTGGAGTGGATTTTAAATTTTAAGGAGGATCTGTTTTAAATTTTCAAATAGTGCATTTTATCGACATTTTAGGCATGTCTAATATCTATTTGCAATATTTTGGAGTAGCCATTATCATTGTATTTACCAAACGTAAAGACTTATTCAAATAAAATCTGACGAGATTATGCGAAACGTATTCATGCAGGCTGGATTATTGCAAAATAGTGCATTTTTCTGTCTAATTAAAAAAAATAGAAAAAAAAATCAATTGGGGTGAGTCCAACACAAAGAAAGTAGTGCAAACCAGGGGACAAGAATATCACACAGGTTAAAGACATTGGAGTGGAGAACAGCAACCGAACACGACACAAAAAAGAAAAAAACGGGGATTTTGATGCTTTAGTCAGCAGAAAGGTAAGTGATGCAGCAAGATCTGGTTTTCTAAGCTTTTTCAAAAGGATTGTAGTTAAAGGTTGTTGTGCGGCACCATTTTAATCATTTGTCTCTTTTTGGGGTGAATTATCCTTGTTTTTATTGTGTGTTTTTCACATGCTTTATTATAGTAATAAATCTTCGCCCGTTCGTAATCATTCAAATATCAAACCGTGCAACTTTTTTGGGACTTTCCGGCTATGTTCTAGCTTTTTGAAATCTCGTCAACTTTTTGAAATATTTCAACTTTTGTGCAACTTTTTTCCAATGTTAACGGATGGAGAAATAATTTAACTTGCTCTAACTTCTTCAAATCTTCACCGATTTCAACTATTCAACTTTTAAACTGTTCCACTATTTCAACTGTTGCAACTGTTGCAACTGTTTGAAACCTGTGCAACTTTTTGAAAATTTTTCAACTTGTTGAAACTTTTTCAACTGATAATTTCTCAACTTTTTCCAACCTTTTCAACTGTTTGACACTTTTCCAACTTTTTGAAACTTGTTCAACTTTTTGAAACTTTCAACTTGTTTAACTTTTTTCTACTTTTTAAACTTTTTTCTACTTTTTAAACTTTTTTCTACTTTTTTAACTGTTTGCACTTTTTTAACTGTTTGACACTTTTTAAACAAGTTGTACAAGTTTAAACTCTCACTCTAGACCAGAGACGGGTCGCCAGGACAAAGCATTACAGTTTACCTGCCGCAGGCAGGCAGGACAAAGCATTACAGTTTACCTGCCACAGGTAACATTTCAAAAAGTTGCACAAGTTTCAACTCTCACTCCAGAACAGAGACGGGCCGGCAGGACAAATCATTACAGTCTACCGGCCGCAGGTAGCATTACAGTTTGCCAGCAGCATTCACACTATCATGCATTTGCCGCGGGAAATGCAGACCATCTAGTTTAATTTGATTTTCTTTTCCCCAAACCCCTACCACATGGTGGCAGTGCAGGCTTGGTTTGTCATTTGGCAGCAACCCACGTCTTTCTCATTCTTTTGCTCTTTGACTTCATCAGGGCTGAAATACTTTATATTAAAAACATGTTGGCGCTATTAAAGGAAAAACCAACAAATTGGACAACATGGACTTCAGTAATTGAGTTTTTTATAAAATACATAAAAATATGAAGTCTTGTTCTTGAAGATATATACATAAAAGTGTTGTTTCTGGTTGAATATGGATGAAAATGGCTCGTCTTCACACAGATGCATCTTAAACTCGCATCTCAGCTCTTCTCCTGTGTCTCTTTTACCAGTGACTTCCTCTACAGCACTTTTATTCCCTTTGCTACGTACTATAATTGGACAATAACAATATTTCTACTCTATGGGTTTTGCATGTCCCTATTTTATTTCATTGCATAAAAATATATATTTTTCCTTTATTATGTTTCTGTTAGTTGTTTTGTTTCTTCTTTATATGACTAAAGTTAAAAAACACACATTAGAGGAGTGATTTCAGAATGGGTTGCACACGAGGGGATTTTGAAAACACAATTTCACTTACTACAGGATCTTAATCATTATCTTTATTCTATTTATCTTTTATTCAGCAAACATTAAACAAACATATTTACTCTTGACTTATTTCTTTTAAATGATTGTTAAAGGTAGTGTTTTTTCTTTTTCTTCTGGAATAGATCTATTGTTGATTCAGAGATATAAATAACTGCTTCATTGGAATCACCTTTATCCAATCGAGATCCTAAAAAGATCTTAATATTTACCGTAACGATAATGAATTGGACAGCGTTGAGTAAATATATCACACCAGCAGCAGCAGCAGCGTTGATGCTCTTTTGATTTTGCTCATTTTGTATGAACCGAAGGGTTCAACATACAAACGCAGCAGGAAAACAAAACACCGATCTGGTAAATGTGCAAATTATTTAAAATGAGGTTATTGAAATAAACACTAGTAATCGATGGGACATTGTCCAAAGCCACAGATTATTAAATGTGATTTTATTCCTGCCTCTGTTGCAAGTTTCCCTAATTTTGAATTATTAAGTGTTGCAAAGACATAAAAATGTCATAACTGTGCACGAGAGACAACCAAACCCCCCCCCACACACACACCCGCACCCCCCTGCTTTCTCTTGAAACACAGCCTGTATCCACTACACGCCTTTGCGTTTACAACTGCTTCCTGCCCCCCAGCAACAAGTTTACGGTGCCCCTCCCTTCCCCGTCTCCTCCTTACAGTTTCGCTGCTGAATCAACAGCATTGCTGCCGTGTTGTCATGGCGGCCGATTGTCGTCCGATCGTGTCGCGCACCCGATCACAGCTGGACGTCCGGTCCGAGCCGAGCCGAGGCCTGCAGCCGGGCCCGTGGTCACCATGACGCTTCCCCTTGGCAACCGCGAGGAGCGGACAACAACGAGTGGATGGCCGAGAAGTCGGCCGCTGTTGTGTCACGTCACGTCAGGTCGTGGTCAGATTGTTTTCGGGGGTGGGGGGGGGCAGGGTGGAGGGGTAGGCCCTTATACGTGTCATGACTGGTTCTCATTTACTTTAAGAACCCACAATATGGACAATAAAGTCACATTTCATTCACGTTTTAAATCCAGTTTCAATTGTTCAACTTGTAGAATTGCACTTTTTCCGCGCGCATATCCAGTTTTCTATAAATATAAATGATCATGTATGCAAAGCAATAGAACTACTATCTCGGTTTGTAAACTCTGGTGGTTTCCTCCCTCAGCCCACAAACGAGTGTTTGAGGTTAACCAATGACTCAAAATTGCCTGTGAATTTGAATATTGTCAGCTGAGATTGACTATATCCTCCTGCAAAGCTAAAATGGATTGATGACATTTAAATATTGACTCACAATAGCGCCATTACAATAATTTGCACTTGATATGTGATGAGGTGGAAGTGTTGAGACTTTGTTTGATCTCAGTAGATTTAAAAAAAAAAAAAAAAGGCTTCAATATTATGCTACAGTGCTCAAAAGGTCTCTATCTCACAATAAACAAGTCATTTTCTTCTCCAGATCTCAAACTGAATCTGTGAATTGCAGCTTTTGCAGCAGACACGGCGGCAACGGGTGAAGCCCCAACGTCCCCGCTCTCCCTGCCCTCGAGGGGCAGGGCGGTGAAAGGGAGAGCCAGAGAGGAGACCCCGAGGCCCGGGCAAAGCCAGCGCAGCAGCGGGGACTCCCATCACTCTCTCCACACTTCTGCTGTCAGAGCTTTTGTCTCGGCCACATTACTCACCCGCGAGGCCGCGACGCCCAGGTAACCTGAAGACCCGGTCCTCTGCCAAGTGAGCAGCGGAGCAGACGGTCCGACAGAAAAGACGAAGCAAGAACTAAAGTTACCTGTGTGAATTAGTTTTGTTTTTTTCCCCCACATCATGTTTGCACTCCCAAGATCAAGTCATTTATCAAACAGAGTCTGGTGACGATGTAACTCCAGAACAAACTAGTGTAAAAAGTGTAAATGTTACAGCATAACTCATAACATCATAGCGTGCATGTAACTACACATTTCATAATACTATATATTGTATTTAACCTTATTGCCCAATTACTCCTGTTCTATTTATACTTACCTTGAGTTAAAGTTGAGCTTGTACATGGACATTGTATTTCACGTTTACGTTCATTACGTCATTCCCTCCATTGGTAATTTAAAGTTGAAATCTAAAGGCGCTTCAATAGTATCTACAGTCGTCCATCTTCAATCTTTAAAGGGCATACTACAAATATAATAACAATAAAATGCACGACGGTAACACATGTTACAGGGTGCGTCAGTTGCCTCCAACAGACACCTGTTGACAAATGTGATCAAGACTATCTTTACTATGAACTTCAATTGAAATTTACTTTGTGTGAAAAGAAAAAAAATGTGAGACTGAGTTTCTCTGAATTTATGTGATTTACTTTTTTAGAAGATGTTTGATGTGGGTTTTTTTTCCCAGTGTGCAGGTGAGGTATTAACCCTTTCAGAGTGTTAGGGTTAGTGTGTGTGTGTGTGTGTGTGTGTAATGTATGGTATTACATGATGTCACACTCTCAGGTTAAAAAAAAAACATCTTGCTGTGTTTTTCACAAGAAAGCTTGACTTGATTTTGGTTAAATTTAACCAGTTCACATTAAAAACAAAAAAACAACAACAATGTTATCCCCTTTTTGTTGTACTTTAAATTTATCCTCAATCTGACTTGAACAAATGCCAATCAACTACAAAAATCAGTCGAATCAGCTAGTGTGAGTTTCAAAATAAAATAAAAAAAACAAACTGCAAATGCTTCATCTGTACAGGCCCAACCTTTGGCCAACCGTTTACTAACATACAGCATTTTGAAATAGAAACAGCAGAAACACATTTCATCATATCCATGCATTGAATGAGAAAAAAAAACGTCACTTAAAATGATCCAGCCGTTCGTACGGTTCTGAAAAAAAAACCCCAAGTTGTTTCACATAGTTTTGTTTTCCTCGGAGGAGAAAAGTTTGAGTTTCCGTCTTGTCGCCGCTGTCTGTCTCTGGTGAAAAGATGCGGTATAATAACAGGGTGCATGATTTGATTTTCAGTCGTTCGTCGACGGAGCATCTCTTGTTTACCACGAATCCTCCACAGACCGAGGATGGATTTTAACAACGTTGTGTCTTCTGCTTTCTTTCACACGCTTCCATTTGCTTCCCCCCCGACTATTCAAATTCACAGCTCGCCCCCCGGAGTCGTGGCGTACACGGAAAAAAACCCCCCAAAAACCCCAAACCTCAATAAACAGGAAGGTAGCATGTGGAACGTTTTCTGCAGGAGTCACGCTGTGATTTTTAAATGTTCTTTTTTGTACTTCTAAATGTTTCGGCATTTACTGGGTAATTATCTATGCTTTAAACCTCATCAACTCTCAGCAAATTTGATTGTTTACCACATTTTGATCTTTGAAGACACTTAGCAATCTTTTCCAAACGATTGTCTCTCCTCCGCAGAACACGAACTTTTGTTGTTTTTTTGGGGGGGGAGGGGGGCTTCTCTCAGCGGCGACGACAGTTTTCAACAAGGTCTGTGCAAGATAGAAAAGTAAAACCCTTATTAGTTTGAATATTATGTTCATTTTGTATCCCGCTTTTTTTCCCAGGACTCTCGAGACCATCTGACTTTGGACGAAGGCAGGTTCCCCCCCGGACAGATCGCCGGTCACACACACTCAGCCCAGGTATTAAACATCTATCTGACAGTGGCAACCACAGAAACATGACATCATTACGTTCCATAACCTAATTAATCGGCTTAATCTCTTTCTCACCAATAACAATACTTTCTGTATCAGTTTGACCTGGTTTATTAAAAAAAAGAAAAGAAAGCAGACTCACACACGAATCACATAAACAAATTATTAACTTTCTATATATTTCACAGCACAATGAAAAAAATGACCTGAGGGGCATAGAAAAAGTAAGTAAGCCGATTTAAAACATGTTTTAAATGTTTGAGAATAAAACTGATTATTTTATAGTGCATAATAAATTTCATTGAGGTCAAAAGGAGTTTCAGGTTGAGGAAGGTTGGATTGTTTTTTTTAGATACAGTTCTACAGATCCATTTTTGGAACAGAAGAAAAAATACATAGAACACAATGAGGTCATCAGTCAGAAGAGTATCTGCTTAAACTGATTCTCATTGTTCAGCCTCACCAGGTATTGACTTTAACCATCTGTCTGACACATGTGGCGTGAGTTACTTTTATTAATTTCCGTATCTGTTGCAACCGTGTCGTGAAATACCGTACCGTACCACACGCAACGTGACGTGACTTGACAAAAACGAAATGTACTGGACCGTACTGTATCGTATTGTACATTTCTTCTTCTTCTTCTGGGTTTAAAGGCAGTTTGCATCCATAACGTTACGTTAGCGCCATCTGCTGGTTCCACCTACATTGTTTCCTGCTGCTCTCGCCATCCCTGATGACAGTTTCTTTTCTTCTTCTTCTTCTCCTTCTCCTTCTCCTTCTCCTTCTCCTTCTCCTCCTCCTTCTCCTCCTCCTTCTCGTTCTTGTTCTTGTTCTTCTTCTTCTTCTTCTTCTTCTTCTTCTTCTTCTTCTTCTTCTTCTTCTTCTTCTTCTTCTTCTTCTTCTTCTTCTTCTTCTTCTTCTTCTTCTTCTTCTTCACTTGGGTTCATCAGCAGTTGGCATCCACGAAGTTGCACTACTGCTGGTTCCAGCTCGTCCATACAAGAAAGAAAGAAAGAAACGGCAGTTTGTATCTATAGAATTGCATTACTGCCATCTGCTGGTTCCATCTATCTACATTGTTTGTATGGTATGGTACGGTACGGTATGATACAGTCCAGTACAGTATGAATGGTATGATACGGTACGGTACGGTATGGTATGGTATGGTACGGTACGGTACGGTATGGTGTAGGTTACGTAAAAGATCCAGAGGAGGCTCATCCTAGTCCACTTGATGCACAGTTGTGATGTTACTATTACCATCTTTGATATCCTTTGTGTCGACTTTGACCAAGACGTTGATGCTGAAAAGTTTATACAACTTTTTTTCTGTGGTTTGCGGTGGAGTTTGTGTCATCGGGGCTCAGACGTTTTGAGGACGTCAAAGAGGCTTTGGGTAGAAAACAAGTCTTTCCCCAGGCGGTCGTCCCACCTGTGACTCTGCAGTGAGTGACATTCATCCTCAGTTCTCACATGTGGAACTAAAAAAAACCCAAAAAACCCAAAACAAAGTTATAGTGAAGTCAAAAATGGATAAATGAAACAAGGCTGTAGAAACGCTAAGTTCAGTAACCAAACGTTCCCTCTGTGTGTCGACATAGCTTGTACGCATTTAGATGTAGGGAGAGTGAAACGTTTCCGAACACGAGTGCCGCTCCGCCACCTCGCCCTCTTCCTGCGTGCAGCTTTGTGTGACATCAAAGGCCCTGAGCAAAGAGACATGGGCCTTAATTGTTGTGCTTTATCAGGGGGATAAAGGCGGGATGGGCAGCAATTTAGGATGCCTTTATGATACTACAAAGTGTGACAGACTGACGGAGAGATAATTGGCAGAGAGGGGAAAGGAGGATGGGATGAAAGAGGGGAAGGATGGAGAGATGAGGAGAAGAGGGTGCAGATGAAGGGGCGTTTGATCGGCGGAGAGGAAGCAGAGGACGGAGACGCTGCGAAGTGAAACTCAAGCCAGATGAAGCAGCTCCTCCAGTTGAAACTATCCAGCTTGTTTTGTTGTTTTTTTTTGCAGGAGGGGGAAATTAGTCCCTCGTCAGTAACTCCCAAACTACGGATGAGCAGTTTCGTAAAATTAACGGCAAAGACACTTTTAAAAAGCATTCAAAGAGATGCCGGAATCAACATTGTCTTACAAGCATGCGATCATGTGCAAAAAGCATCACATTTATTAGTTATTCATCAATCAAGCGACGGGAACTTTTTTTTCCCCCCATTTAAATATTTAATTTCTTAAATGGTTAATTACCGCAAAAAAAAAAATCAATGTTTGCTATAACACTCAGATGTTTGCAGCAATTTAATGTCTGTCCTCGACGTTTTGAAGGATTTCCCGAATTTAAATGTTTGCAGAGTTAAGAGTGGGTTGTTTGCTGGGGGTGGGGGGGTTTATATGGTGTTTTAAGGCTTTGTTTAGTGTCAGGGTACACTAGCTGCTTAGCTTTCCTGCACTCCACAGCTTGTTAATGTGACAGGGTAATGTTGGCCTCCTTCTATTGCATCTGAACTAATGTGTTTGTCTGATTACGCGGTGGCGATATGCAGAATGTAAAACAAAAGCTTCGCATCATTTCCAATCTGTTCTCTACTCCACACGCTAATTACATTACTTAGATTTGATGCATGTTTTAATATGAGTCAGGAATGCTAAAAAAAAACAAAAAACAACAACAACATAAAGTCAGTTTTATCGCTTTCTGTTCTGCTCCATGAAAGAGACATTAGTTCAGTGGTCGGGTTGAAACTCTGCATGTTCCTCTGTCAGTCCCACAAATCACACACTCGTCCCTCTCTCTCTCTCTCTCTCTCTCTCTCTCTCTCTCTCTCTCTCTCTCTCTCTCTCTCTCTCTCTCTCTCGTCACAGTTCACACACCGACTGCAGCCACCGAGTCCCCCGTCCCCTCCGCCGCCACCCTCCACCCCCTGACATGAATATATGAGTGTTTTTTATGTGCGCAGTGAAAAGGCGTCGCTGAGTTAAGTGGCCTTGTTGTATTCCGCCCGGGCCCTAACGGGCCTCCGCCTGGGGTGGGGGGTGGGGGGGCGAGGCGGTGGGGGTAGATGAAGGAGAGGCCTGCAGCACCATGCCTAATCAGCCTTTCTCGCCAGGGTCAAGACTTTCTGTCTGGGTCCGCGGTGCTCCCTGCCACCGAGGACTCGCCCATTCAGGCGCACAATGTCCCTGTCAGTCCCGACAACACTTCCTGCCTCCGCTGGCTCCAGCCCTCGCAGGGATACACAATATTTCACAGCTCCCAACAATGGCCTGTCTGCCTGCACCCACCATATGGTTACTATGGGCCGCAATATTGACACACATCACTAATTATTCAAAGACCAGAGAGAGAGGAAGAGGAAGGAGGAAGAAGGCATCGATTGGTCTGTTTTATCTCTGTATTGTGATGAAATAATACACCGACTCGTACAAATTAACAAGAAAAGGCTCCGAGCCTGAGCTCAGGTATTTGTCTAATGTTCCCAACATTCTGTTGATATATCTTCAGAGTTATTCCTGTATATATTTTTCTAATATGTCTTTAAGAATTGGATTTTTCTCTCCCCAAACTAAACCCAGCTCAAGCTCTGCCTTCAAATCTGATTAAAAATGAAAGTGTAACGAGAAAACTTCTGTGAGAGTCACTAATTACGTTATCATAGCTCTTTTCATGTGACTATTTTTATATGTACAAATACAGCTGCCGTAAATTAGTGGCATAATTAAAAATTCACAGTTTTCTAGGGGAAAAACTAAAAGTTCCAGGCGTGAATTAGATATTGTGCGGAAGCCCCGCGCCAACACTTCCGCCGCGTTTTGCCAGCAAATGTAAATATACGACATTAGTCTAAATCACACCGAAGAGGGAAATATAACTGCTGCATTTATACGCAGAATGTGCATTAAAATGAGTTTGAAATCATATCTAAATGAATAGTTTTAGGTGTGAAGAGCGCCTGAGAGGATGTGCTCCATATTGACTGAGCATTGTGGGAGCAGGAGGACATCTGTGCTCCGGTCTATAGGAACCCTGGACACCTCATGTCCAACATATGTCTTCCCTCATTCCTTCGAAGGCTTTGTCTTGTGTCATGATGCAAAAGACACTGGAGGAGAATCGGCTGCTTGCCGCATTTTTCAAATCCCTATTACAATGTGGTGTGTGTGTGTGTGTGTGTGTGTGTGTGTGTGTGTGTCACACGTTAACTTCTCGCCTCACACTGCTGTCCCACGCCTGTGTCTCACACGCCGGCATCAAGGAACCTGAAGCCGTCCTGTCGGCTCCGTCGTTGCTCCGGAGAATCGGCTAATTACCTGTTGTTTGCTCTACTGTGAAATTGTTCTCCGATCGCTTAATTGAGCTCCGGCGGCTGCCGCGCCGTGTTATTATGGCGTTGTCTGAGAAACCGCACTGAGAAACTTTGTTTTTTTGCCATCACAACCTTGGCAGGAGGGAAAGTCGTTAAAATAAAAGAAATAAATAACAATCAAATCTTTAAGTGTGAAAGATGCAGTTGTTTCTGAACTCTGTATTTTGACTTTTCTTTTCGTTTGCAGATAATGAACTGCAGTTTTCAAGTTTCACAGAGCTTCATTTCTACAATATCAACTGTATTCTCACCGTATCAAGTAATGATTGACGAGAATGACTGTTGTTTTTAAGGTTAACAAGGAATTCCAACCTGAGCCTCTCACACACTCACACTCACACACACGAACCACCTTGTAAATCAATATTTTATGAATATACATACACACAATAAATAAATCTAAACCCAATGTACACACATCTATCTACACAAACTCCCTATACATAGAAATACACTGATATCCAGTTTGGACATGTCTGAAAAAGGTAAGAAGAAGTAAAACTCATTTAATCCTCGCCCTTCTCCAACTTTCAGTAATCCAACTGTAGCCCCCTGGTTCCCGAGTATTAAGTAAATCTAATACTTTTGTAAAAAAATGTGATTGTTATACATTCATGCCAACATAAACATGGTGATTGTGATCACTTTTACTTGTGGAATGTAAACAATAACAATACTGCCTCTCTTGTCAGTGTGACTAGTCTGATTATATTATTATTATTATTATATTATTAACGGCAAAAGAGCAAACTTCTCAGTTTTTTTTTTTCCCAGCAAGTTTAGCTAAAGTTACACCAGCCAAGAGGAGGAAGATGCTCTATAAACTGTAAACAGATGATCTATTTTAAGTTTGTGTTTGTTTAAATCTGCCAGTCCTTCAGAGGGACTGGAGATAAATCCGTCGGTTCTTCTTCTCACCAGCGAACAGCGAGTGAAGGCAGAAGTACGGAAGGACGTAAGAGCCAGACTGTGGCTGAGGCCCCCCCCCCCCCCCCGTTGACACAGCAGCGTTGACAAGTGAAAACACAAAACCGTTCAACAACGGTGCTCGGAGCCACTGTGACAATGGAACTTTTTGAGATCTGCTCCTCAGGTTGAACCTTTCGAAAAAGCTCTGGCGGGTCAACGATCTCTTACAGGCGACCAGATATCTGTTCTTCGTGCAACACCGATCTGTTATTGGGTCCATCAAGTAAATATCACAACTAAACCCTTTACCTGTATGCACTTGCAGGTTCACCTGATAGGAAACGATCCCTTATGACAATAGATGACAATAACAATGGCGGCCTCCAGAGTGTCGTCACTCGCCGTCCATATTCTCCTTTGACTTGGTGGTTTTAAAGTTGACAGTCGCCGGAATAACGATCCAACTCGTCCACGAGAATGTCTGTGTTCTCCCATCGTTAATGTTTATATTTTATCGTTCTCTACATGCATGTGCGCTTGTGGTTTTATGAAAAAAAAACAACAACAACAAAAAAAACACCAATAGCCCAACAAGAAAACTACATCTTTTTCATTGTTTCTGCCGTTTCAGTGTAAACAGGCATCGTTTTCAAATTGTTTCTGTGTAAACGTGAACACAGGTTTGGGAAAGTATATTAACAGAGCTGCTCTCAGTTCAATAGAATAGATCAATCTCAGAGCCCCCCAAAACATTATGTATCTGAGTCACTAATTTCAGACTTGCTCTCTCCCACATTATATTTTCACGATACCGAAAACTAATATTTGTCACTTTCCACCTTTTATTTACCTGTGTTTACATGACTGCCCCTGCTCTCCCTCGACCCCGGTGCTCTTCACTCTTTGTCACCCGGCGCTGGTCCTCACATGCACCGGCACCATGTCCCAGGCTGGCCGCCGCCGCCGCCCCCCCCCCCCCGCATGGTGGGAATATCCTCCTGTGCAGCAGGCCATGACAGGCCCATGTTGGGACCGGCCTCAAGCGCTCCACTCCACAGAGCAACTGATTGACAGCCCTCACTGAGGGAGGTGGGATTCCTCATGTGTCTGTCAACATGTCGCCGGAGATAAAGATGCGGTGTGAAGGATCGCGGGCACTGGCGTCCCCCCCCCCCCCCCCTCCCCCCTACCTCCCCCATCGCCGCCGCCACACTCCTCTCCTCCTCGGCCCTCGGCAAGCGAGGCAAAGTTCGCCTGTTGGCCGAGGGTGAAGGTTGCCACGGGCCCAGATGTTCCCGCGGTTCCCGATCCCTCTCCCGGCACGCCGGGGATGTGCTGTGCCACATCTGTCCGGGCAGAGGTGTGCCATATTGCCTCCCATCTGCCACATGGCACACCCGCGCCTTTTCTCGCACGGGAAGCAGAGGCGACGCGCACGCGGCGTGCCCAGAAACTGCCCATTTTAACCGGGGCCATAAACAGTGTAATTCATGGGCGTGAAACAGCGGGTTTTTAAGAGCGCTCGGAGGAACGGAGCGGAGCTGGAACCTTTGGCAAGCCGACGGACAGATTTTCCGTTCCTGGTCGCCACGTGAAACTCTGTGAACTGCATACTGAACACAGTGAGGCGGCGCGGCGGAGGAGAATGCGAGAATGGACCGTTTTTTTGTCGGTGGGGGTTTTTTGTCCCCACTTCTCGTCTTTTTCCCTACGAATTCTGCCCCGTTTCCTCGTCGCTCGCTCACCATCTGGAATCCTCCGTCTCGCTTTCTGTCTCACTCCCGTCCTCGTTCTGAGCCAGGGGGGCCCTGCTGAAGTGAATGTCACCCCTGTCCCAATGTTACTTAAGGGAAATTGACTTCTTAGCCTCGGCTCTGTCAGCAGCCATATGCTGATGTTTTCATATTCCAGAGAAGCGAGGAGAGGGAGTCGTAAAAGGCTTGCTAAAGTCAGAATTACAACCCTGGCTACCATTGGCGAGGAGAGGGAAAGGCCCCTTCTGTCACACCACGAGCGCTGTTAAAGCCCCAGTCCCTCCCGTTCGATGCCATGGGCTTCTGAAGCACCACATTAACGGCGGCGTTTCGCCGAAAGAGACGCTTCTTCTTGTTTTTTTCTCTCCCCTTTCTTTCTTTAATACGTTGCTCCTCTTGGCACGCGACCCGGTTCTTATCGATGGCGTGTGTGGCGGCACGTTCGGCGTCACCTTATTAAACATTCACGGCCGGGTGGAGGGGAGCGGAGCGGCGTGGCGCGGCGCGGCTCAGTCGCTCTGCTGATTGTGGTTTTAGGAGACATCGCTGCTTTCCTCTACACGGACCGCCGAGCTATAGGCAGCGTTTCCAGCTTATCTATATTTCATGCTTTTATCTGCTCTCAGCGTTTAATTGGGCCGTTAGCGGCTCGTTAAATTCTATTGGGAGCAAACTTTTACCTCGTTGCAAAGTTGTGCTGATGTTGAGCTTTTTTTTTTTTTTTTTTTTTTTGGTTCAAGCGGCGGGGGCTTTTGATTACCTTGCATCCACCGTGTCATGAGTTACTGTTGAGTTATGGTTGTGTTGGTCGGTTGGCTGGTTTAGTGCCTCGTGTGTTTCGCCGAGAAGACCCCCGTTTTTGAAATGTCTTTGTTCTTGGTGAGACAGATGGAGACATAAACAGTTCGTCAAGAAGCCAGAGGCTTTCCGGTTTTACATCCTGTCACTCCGCTTACAAGGAATTCCGGGTTGTTGTTTTTTTTTTCCAACCTTACCATTTAAAGTTACTCAAGTTTGAGCACAAATTTACATAATGTACCTGCGAGTGAGATTCACATGGCGTAATCTATCATTATTAAGGTATTATGAGATGAATGCACCACCTCGCGAGGAAAACATCTGGCTCTTTAGCTTCTAAATGTCCCATATGTTCAACATTTAGCGTCACCTTTACCTGCTGACGCGTGCAGGCCAATAAAAAAAATACAGTTTACAAGGCTATATATATATATATATATGTATATGTATATAAAACACTCAACATACACAAGACATTAACGTGTCTTTGGTGTGTATCAGGATTTGATTGGGAGCATTCACATTAATCACATTAAGATATGCTTTTATTGGACAAAACATGAAAAGCGTGGAGTTATTTGATTATATGGCAGTTGAATCAGTAAAATTAGTGGATTCTTTTTAAGGTCCCCTTATTGAAGGTAAATCGTTTAGTTTATCTGTGTGTTTGTCACATTGCCTAGAAGTCCAAGTTCCAGATGTGGGACTCGACGGGGAACGTTTTCTGTGATTCTGCTGTGAAGGTCCTGGTAGGCGTCATACTGGTGAATCTTTTTCTGCTCGTTGGATTTATTTGATATCCTTGTCCCGTTTCCGAGGGAGTGTACATGCCAAACGTCAAGGTGAAGATGTGACATCGCACCCAGAACACTTTGCATTTGCATTTCCTTCACTTGTTCAAGGGCAAATACAAACCACCACTGCTGCATGTGCCACAAATTTATGATCGAATCTAGAGTCAGCCGACGTCCTTTCCAAAACCAAACTGCCACTAAAAATGAAACGAGGGGTTCTGACCTTTGATATGGCAAAATGGGTGGTGGTGGTGGTATGGGGGGGTGGGGGGGGGGTCTTACTTTGCTTCCTTCAAACTTGGAGCGCGAAGCTCCCCAGCAGAAGCCCCACCGGTGGACCTGATTGTGTCACGTAAGCCAATCAGGACGGTTACGTAAGTTGCAGGGTTGTCTGAAAACGGCAGCGGCCGGTCACTTCGCCATGGCTTGTTGCTGATAATCGGCGGCGTGGTGTGGTGCGGCGTGCGGCTGACAGATGCCCGCTCCAGCTGGTACGGGGGGGGTTTATCGCCCGGTTGGAACGCGGGTCCTCACACCCCTCCACTGCGCTGGCCACCGTCGCCGTGTTTAATGAGTCACGAATTGCCTGTTTGTCTTCTGCTCCCTGCTGTTTCTGCACTCCCCCTTCCAGAACAATCCCTGAAACACATGCTGCTGCGCTCCGCAGAGCAGCCAGACAGGCAGCCCGAGCCAAACTGTTGTAAAGAACAAAGTTGTCATTTTTTATTTCTTCCTTTTTTGTCTTTTCTCCCCCCCCCCCCCCCCACCACCAACCAACCAACACCCCCCCCCCCCCCTTCTTGGGCGTTCATCTAAGAGATGGGACGAGTCGTTCTGTAATAAAGCTGCCTTTTTAGATGCTGTGCCTGACCTCGCCAATATGGCTACCCCGAGAAACCAGTGCCCATTTGAAGCCCCTGACAAACACATAAATGGCTCTATAATTGGGCCGCTTTGTTGTGCGAGGCGCGGGCTCGTCTGAAAGTGCTGTTCAACACTTTGTGGTAAATGGAGTTACATTACGACAACACATGGCAGTTGCTAAAGGAGCGGAAGCTGGCAAGCTGATAAGACACAAGCAGGTGGCGTGGACACAGAAATGGTTTGTTTTAAGTCAGTCGACAAACCGCAATTTGAAAAAGGAAACTTTTTCTGTGACAACTAAGCAGATCACAAAACTAATCTTCAGGCCAGCGACGGAGCTCTGTGACTCGGCGCGGGAAGAAGGATCTGCTTCCACGTCCAAGTGAACACACAGAGACGCTTGGACGACCATCAAATGGGCCGGCGCGCTCACACGAACACACTCGCAGAAGGGTTTTTTTTTCTTTTATTAATTTTTTTTTTTGTGTGTGTGTGTGTGTATAGCCGGTGTTAGGGGATGTTCTGCAAGCTGCCCAGAGCTTTGCCTTAATCTCACCTGTTTAATCTGCAAGGTTGGGCGACAGCTTCTGTTACAGGAACAGGTGGCTGAAACAACTGCTGCTGGACAAACTTTGGTGAAAGATTTGATTAAAGCCCAGTCTGATTTTGTTTTTTTTCCACCCCCGATGCATAATAATTGGAAAAATAAACTTTTGTCACACTGAGGTGAAAAAACCCCCCCAAAAAACCTTGTTATTAGTTGTTGTCTCGATAGAATGCATTGGGCTTACCTTGTGCAAGAGGGAATCCTTCCTTTCGCTGTTGTAGTCAAACTTACCTGCATGCGCACACGCACACAGTCTCATGGTCAGAAGAAGCGGGAGCTATCCAAGGTATCTTGGCAGCGTCCGGATTCGGCCCAGTGCCGTGAAATCCGCATTCTGCAGGGCGGCTCTTTGTGGCCGACTCTGGGTTCTCGGAGTGGCATTCTTCTCATTGTACAGGTCACTGAGACAGAGGCGGCCAGCCTGAAAAGATCCTGGATGGAGGGGGGTGGGGGGGGTGGTGGTTGGGGGGGGACAATGGCTTAAGGCAGCCCGTAAATGTCTCCTGTTCAGCCTCGGCCCATTGACTCCTCGCCTCCCTGCCAAGCGGTGCCCTGTCAGACCAGCCTCGCTCTCTAACAGCTTAATTAGCAGAAAGAACAACAATGTCGGAGCCTGTTTCTGCCGAAATAAAAACAAGAACAGGCCCAAAAGCTGCTCTCTCCGCCTCTCATTGTTCCCAGACGGCCCGCGATAACGGAGCTCCGACTTTTCTGTTCAACTTAATACAAATAAAACAACATTCCGACACTGTTTCGTGAGGAGCATGACGACCGGGCCGACGGAGGCCGGGAGGGGGGGGGGGGGGGGTCTTGAGTCGTAGAAGGGGAGCCTCTGATTTACTATAAGACCCTCGTCCCGCCTTCGACACAGTGCGCGAGGACGTTTCTCTACGTCGTGGACGGAGACGCTTCGTCCACAGTCCTTCACCTCGAGGCTCGGGAACCGAACTGAAGACGATTTTCACTTTTCACGACGGCGGTGGCGACGATAATAACTGACGTTCCCGGGCGTCACGGAGAGACGGTGCGAGGAGACGCTGCTCTGGTGGCCTCCATCCTGGCATTGAACCTCGCCCTGCCCTCGGATGTCCGACTGACTGACTGACTGATTGTCTGTGTTTGACTGAAACACACTCAGTCTTTCACTTTGTCCTCCCACATGCATGTTTCTGTCAATCATCTTATTTGTTTGGGTTTTTTTGGTTTTTATATAGTGGTATTGATTATTGGCATGGATAAGGGTTAACCCTAACCCTAACCCTAACCCTAACCCTAACCCTAACCAAAGCTCCAGTCTTCTTCCCACACACACACACACACCTCTGTCGTACCTCCGGTTAGCGCCGCCCTCATACCTCTACATTCTTTATCTGCCTCGGCCATTAATCTCCCTGTCTGCTCCTGCCCCATCTTTCCATATCGCCCCGCTGTCGCTCTTTCTTCCCTTTCTTTTATCTGCGGTTCACATCAAACACTGGCACCAGATTGATTCTCATGTGAACAAGGCTGCAGTGGGGGGCCAGGGACCTCTCCGCTGGGCTTTGAAGATCCTTCCCATCCCATGGCACTGCCTCAACACACACACACACACACACACACACACACACACACACACACACACACACACACACACACACACACACACACACACACACACACACACACACACACACACACACACACACACACACACACACAGTCCTCTGCAGTAGAAACCCTATTTGCACAATCATTGTCATAAAGTTTGAGGGCGATATAGAAATAATTCCGAGCGGCACCAAACGTCCTTAAGGAGGAAGGAAGTACAGGAAGTATTGATTTTTCATTTCTGTCAGTATCCCTTCATCCGCTGACTTCATGTGACACACACTCGTTTCATGTCTTTGCGAAGTCATCTTTAAATGGCGGCGCTGCTATCACTGCCTTGCCAATTGAGAAACGCTGAAAAGGGAAATAAAAAGTGTTCTAACCACAAAATCTGTGTTTTTCCCTCTGAAGTACAGGCAGGCATGTCGAATGAGGAGGGTCGAATTGTTTCCAATGACATATTGTTTGAAAACTACGAGAAATATTGACTGCAATTCTGTTTCCCTTACTATGAAGAGCGCTGATGTTGCGTTTATAACTGTTGTTGTTTATCTATGAGTTATACGTGAGGAGAATGACATAATTTCTCACTCTTGCAACTCCCTGTCTGTCCATGTCGAGCAGATTTCACGACAGATAACAGGAAAACTCTTGTGGCGCAAACCTGTTCTGACACATAATTCATCCAGTCATCTCATTTTGTAAGACTTTGCTGGCGGCACATGAGTTTTTTTTTTGTTTTTTTTCATTTAATTGTTTTTGGCAGGCTTGTGGCTAAAAAAGTACTAACAATCAGGTACAACCAGACTATTGTCTAATATTTTTTGTGTACTCACCTGGGGAAGTACGGAAGAGGACTAGGGCTACTGTGGGAAAAAAAAAACCCTGAGTTCTGACTTTTTTTTCTCAGAATTCTGACTTTAAACTCAGAATTCTGACTTTTTTCTGAGAATTCTGACTTTTAACTCAGAATTCTGACGTTTAAACTCAGAATTCTGACTTTTAAACTCTGAGAGAAAAGTCAGAATTCTGAGAAAAAAGTCAGAATTCTGAGAAAAAAGTCAGAATTCTGAGAAAAAAAGTCAGAACGCAGGGCTTTTTTTTTCCACAGTAGCCCTAATCATCTAATCCTCTTTGGTAGGGAAACACCTGAGGTTGGTCCACATCTCTTGCAGCTCCGCCCCTGCTTCTGTTTTCGGCTGGTCTCATATTTTGCCAACATAAAAACAAAACAAAACACCCCAGCAGCTCAAAACTGAAGTTGTATCCTTAATATGATAAACAAATGCAGAAAAATCGCAAATAAAACTAAAGATTGAAATATAGACATTTCATTTAATTTGTATCTTTGGTTTTATTATTTCCAGTATCCATTTTTCGTATAATGTGAAGCTGCATTGTGAGATTGTTGTGAGTGGAATATGTTGAGCAACTTTTAAGAAGTCAAAACTCGCGTCTTTGTTTTTTTTTTTTTACGATTCCTGTAAACTTCGGTCTGAAGAGAAACACTGAAGATTTAAAATCATATCTAATATCTTGTATTGTTTGTTTGATTGACATTTAATTTTATCTCGCTCCAGTCATAAACTTTATATTTATGCACTTATTCAACTTGTTCAGGTTTATTGAAAACACATACAGGTTAAATTATAATGCATTTATAAATTATTATTGTTTTTTTTTTATTTAAAATAATTTTTTATATAAATTTAGTCAAGTTACAATTATGCTAACAGGAAATATGTCTTATCTTGATGCGACTCCAGAGTTATAATCAAATAATATTAAAAATCAAATGTTTAATATTACAGCGGCTTCAAAAAGTCTTTATACCTTGAACTCTTCCACATTTTGTCACATTATCGCAAATGTAAAAGTGTTTAAGTGGGTTTTTTCTTTTTCTTTTTATGTGACGGACCAAAACAACGAACCACATCACTGTGAGGTGGAAGGAAAATGACCACTGGTTTTCGAGGAGGAAGCCATTGTTGAAACAAAGCCAGAGGAATTCCTGTTTGCAGTTTGCGACAAGCCATATTGGAGACGCAGCCAAGGTGGAGGAAGGTGCTCCGTTCAGGTGAGACCGAAATTCCAGTTTTTTTTTGGACCGGACGCAAAACGCTATGTGCAGGAAAAGTGGGGAACACGGTGGTGGCAGCATCATGCTCTGGGGGGGATTTTTCCTCAGGAGGTTAGAGTTCATGGGAAGACGGATGGAGACAAACACAAGGCAGTTTTGGAAGAAAACCTGTTGGTGCCTGCAAAAGGACGACGACCTGAAACATACAGCGAGAGAGATGAGGGGGAAAGGTTCCGATCGAAGTACGTTCATGTGTGAGAATGGAAAAGTCACGGCCTTCACATTAATTGAATTGAAAATTTCTTTGAAAGTCCAGATGTGCAAAGCTGCTGGAGTTTATACTCCACAAGTGGCTCTTCAAGCGGGCTATGAATCACTACAGGGTTTTTTATTATTGAATTCAAATTCCAAACATCAAAATTCACAGGGCTGACATGTTTGTATCTGACTTCATATTGTGGCTCGTAGGTTTGTTGAATTTTTTTTTTTTTTAAGTTACAAGCCAATCAGTATTCCCACTTTCCATTTCTACTTTCCTATAGAAACCAAATCACTGAGTGCATTGATTCCTTTACGTTTTTGATTAGTGTTGCAACATGAAGCACGTTATTGCAAAATACAGCAAAGGTTATTAAAACGTGGGGCGATAAACTCAAAGGATGTTTTGGTGTCTCCGCATCACTTTTGCTCAGATCTTGGTTTTTACCTGGAGAATCGAGAATTTCCTTCAACCGTTCCTGGATGGTGATGATAAGTTTGGCTTTGACCACAATTAATCCGTCTGCTGTGATTATTTGGTGCTCGGAGCATTTGAAGCAAATATCTACAAATCCAAAGTCGCACTGTATTGCCTGGAGTGCCGCACTTTACTGGATTTCTCACCAAATGAATAGTCTTCTTCTGAAAAAGTCAAACGCTAATTGATAGAAGCTCGAGGGTAATTTACAAACCTGATTTAAATTTCTCTGCGGAACAACTTTTTGAGAAATGAACTGTGACAAGAAGAAGACATATGTGCAGCAGAGGGGAGCGACAGACTGGCTGAGCAGTTAAATTAAATGATTTCTGCTTTATATCTGTAGAATCGCATTATTTAAATGTATTCACATCCAGATCTGGTCTGGAGGAAAGTGAGAGGAAGGAGGAAATCAATAATCCAAGGAGGGGTTGGTAGGGGGGGGGGGGGGGGGACATGTCACCACAATGTGAAAACATGCTTTTCTATGGTTTCCGAGAACTGACCCTTGAATGCAAAGTAGAAATAAATATTCACTTAACAATAGAACCGCACAAGAAGGGCGTCAACGCCGGGTCTCTTTCTTCTTCAACGTATTCGCAGAGCTTCGTTTTCCGTCGCCGAGTTCAAGGTTGCCGCTGCAGAGAGAGATGTCGAGTGAATATCTCCACTAGACAGCCGCTGACTTGGTTTTTCTTTTTTTTCAACGTTTCGTTATGCCGAGGCTTTGATGAGTCGTCAATAAATCCACCGGAAAACAAGTGATGTTGTGACTCTTTCCCTCAATTGGGACGGTCAAGCATGAAGTTCAGCTCTGGGACAGCCCCTGTGCCTCACTGCGCCAGTATTGTCAATTTCCTGACTGCGCGGAGACGAACAACCCACATAACTTATTTTTTTAACAGCCGGGCCCATTGAGGGAGTCCAGGGCTGAACCATATTTAACCTTTCGGTGTCAGACCACCCGCCAGTGGCTGGGCCTCTGGCGGCCCATTCACCACCTTCAGTGGCACCGCCGGCAGGCCGGCCGAATATGATATAGAGCCGGACGGCGGAGGAACCGTGCGATTTATTCCCCACAAAAAAAAAAAAAAAACATCTTTAGAGGAACGTGTTGTTCGCTGCATCACAAAGGCTCGGTGGGCCACAATGCCACGGCGGCGGCGTAAATTACCTTCATTTTTGAGGTTGCGGGGTTTATGTTAGAGAACGTCCACACCCTGCTCTTCCCATGATAAAAAAAACAAAACAAAAAACACTTTTCCCAGGTTCTATCACACGCGGGGGTCCGGCAGGCACAGAAAGCAAAAAAAAAAATAAAAAATCTAGATATACGTCACAGTGTTGAGGTCAGGGAGAAAAATAACATGTGTTTTATTAGTTCAGCCTCTTATAGAAATCCCTGGAGGTTACAACCTAACATATTCAAACAATATTTCAAGACCTCATTCAGTGCACATAAATACGGTTATTTAATGGAGGTTGTTAAACAACATTAAACTAATCAAAAATGCAAATGTAACCGTGATTATACTGAAAACCTAAAACTTTTCCATAATAGATTGGCTGTACATTTTCAATCTCATTTATTTATCCTACTATTTAAGCGTACAAATGAGCAGAAAAAGTCTTATATATGCTTAACCAGCAATATTGGGGGGGGCATATGTTTAAAATGCCGTCTGTGTTGATGTGCACAGAAAGCAGAGAAATACAATTTTATGAACTTTCTCAACATTTATTTGGAAGAAATGCAGCTGTTACTCAATATGGTTTCTACCATAGGTTTATTAGTAGGTTATTTAATCATCTCATAGGCAACAAGAACAAAATACTGTGGAATTGATTACATTTTTATTCAGAATTTCTCTGGAGATATTAAATTCCAGAAAAATGTCCGGACTTGTTGAAAAAATTACGTTTAAAATAAAAAGTCAGTCTGATTACTGATTCACTCATTTAGTCAGTGAGTTTCTGGTGCACAGACAATATGTTGATCTATTTCAGATATTTAAAGTGGGAAATGAGGCAGATTTTCAGACGTCATACAGAATTAAAGCGTCTCATGAACCAACGAGAAAGAGAAAGCAGCTGCAAAACAGCTGAGGTAACCAACATGTAGACACGATACTGAAAAAAGAAAATAGTTATAAATAGTTGGACCGACTTAATTGTCTTGTCTTGATAAAATCAAAAGGAAACTTGTGTTAATGAACTATTTTCTCGCAGATAGTTCTGGATAAACAGGATAGGGTGTGTCAGAGAGAGAGAGAGAGAGAGAGAGAGAGACAGCAGCTTTCCAGCTGTTTTCACAAACTTAGTTAAAGTCATAATCAGTGTTTATATTCAAATGAACTCTTGGATTTCTTTGAGGTTTTTTTCTACATTTGTTTTCGGGCGTTTATCAATCATCTGCAGGGGAATGTGTTGATTTGAATGACCTATTTCTTTTTGTATTTTCAAGCATATCACATTTGCGAAACAGTCAAGAATGTAACAATTTATTAAATAAGTACTTTAAAATCAATGCAAAATTAGTTTTTCTCCAAAGTCAAACCATGTAATACAGCAAACAGGGAAATTGAGACTTGTGTTAATGAATAATGGCAAAAGTTTGAGTTTCAGGTCCTTTAGACTGTGAATTATTAAAAAAAACTAAAAATCACATTAATCTGGCCTGCAGAGGGTTGCAGTGTTATCATCTTTAATATCTACATTAATATTGCTTGCATTAGTGTCCTATAATGTTTCACGAGAAGACATATGAAGAGTCCATGATCCACCCTGCTCGGTGTGAGAGGAATCCTCCGGCTTCACTTTAATTAATCAGTCAGTCTCCAGTGTCGGCCTGCGTTGACTCGGCCTGGACCGACGCTCACAAGTCCCAGTTGACCAGGGAGCTGCTGGACAATCCCCCACACAGGTTAATGATTACTCTGAGCCCACGGTGAAGGAAGCCTGACCCCAAGCAAGGCACAGCAAGGCACCGGCCACCCGGAGGACCCGCTGATGAATGAACCGCCGCCTCTCACGTCTTGATGTGAGAGTCGATGTAGAAAGATTGAAAAAGTAGCAGAGTTTTTGCCCATAAAAGAAAAGGAAAAAAAAAAAAAAACACCCCGGAATCAAAGGATTGACTTTGTGCTTATCCTTCATGTTGTCCCTCCTCCTGCACACACATTAAAAAGAGAAAAAAATCTCACCGAGGGAAAGAAGCCGAGCTGCTTGGAACGTAAAATACGACAGTGAGAAGAAGAGGAAGTCCAGCAGGGAGAAAATGACAGAGCGGCGCAGACGCGGCGAGCCAGAGGCCGTGGCTTTTCTCAGAGATGAACATTAATAATGCGACGAGCCACAATAGGAGCACTGAGATCAGAGGGATCACCTCCATTGTCCCGCCATCTCCAACTGACACCGGCCGCTCTGCTGAGGAAAGAATAAGAAGAATAGAGGAGCATAACCTGGCCGCTCACCATGCCGCTCTTTTTAAGATACATAATGGGCCGTGGTGCTCCGCTATGCTGTTTTAGTGTTCTTTGTGTGACGACGGGATGCTCAGAGATGCTTAGGTAAAGTCCCCGTTTCAAGCAACACTGACAAATGAGATCAAAAGAGATGAAAGAGAATATTGGCAGATTCAAACTTTGGGCATTTTATTCTATTAAAAAACAAAAACATTCAATAGTTCCACTACGGTCAAATTAAACGCATGTCTAAGGTGTGAACACATTGGGTGCAGGTCGCTGGCTACTTTAAAGCACGAGACTTTGCCTTTACGCAACATTAGTTTTAACTTTGAACTATTGATCCTTTAACAAAGACTTAAAAAAAACTTAATTGAATTGGTTCAATTGGTAACATCTAAATGAATCAAGTTCTGTATGAGGACATCATTGATGTGGACTAAAACAAACAAACAAATAAAAAGAATTAAACATGATTCCAACTCAAAAAAGCACCCCCCCCCAAAAAAAAAAAAACAAGGTTATTTTCTAAAAAACAGTTTGCCGTGACTCTAAGTTGGAGAAGTTGTCAAAAAATACGCCACCAGAAATACTCACTACCATGTGAAGTGCACGTTAGGTTCAAGTCATGTCATCCCCCACAGAATCATGTCTTTACCAAGCTTTTTCTCAGCAACACAGCCTGTTGGCTGCCGGAGCAGCCAGCAGGTGGACTCAGAGGAGGAGGTTCAAGCACCTCCTCTCTCCTCAGCCAGGAGTGGAGTACTCCATTAAAATATACTCCATAATGCCAGTCCATTAACCTTTCTGAGCTCCTCCGTGTAACACTTCCACCCTGCTTACAATCTGCCCATTGGTTTCATGAGATGCAGCGTTAATTCGTCACAACAAAACAATTCCTGATTAAATCGTTGAGAATATTTCTCCAAGATGTCTCCTTGAAAAAGTACAGCCCTGTGGTGAAGTGGTTAGCACAGTTCAAACACAGTGGAAATGTCTGGTTTTAATTCGTCTGGGCCTCTTTGCGTGGATTTTTCTTGATTCTTCTTCGTTATTCAATCCGAATGGACAAAAAGGCAAGTTTGAGTTTGAAAGAATAATGGATGGATGAATGTTTTCGTACATATAGTGGGACCATATAAGACCAATAATGTGTCATTTCAGTCATCTGACAGTCAGTAAATGTCACCGAGAATTTGTAAAAGAATCATTACAGCATAAGTATTAAGTACGATTTCGATAATTTCTTTGAATTATTTATTGTATTTTGTTATTGTTTCACCTTTTAACTCTACATAAAGACCGATATCCATCTTTAACACTGCTTTATTGCACTGCAATCATTAATCAGACATTTTTAAAACAGTTTTAACTCTTAAAATCTGTCTTTGTAATTGAATATCGTTATATTTACAGGCTATTGATCCGCTAGATCTTTTGCCACGCGACAAATTGACATCCGAGGCAATTTCAACTTCAGGCAATGGTTGCATATTATTTGAACAAAGTGATTTGCTTTTTTTCTCTGTGCAGTGTTCATTTTATCTGCACACGCATGCCAAACGTCATTAGCACACAACAACAGCGCTGCAGTAAACAAGTGAACTTATAAAACAACCCTATAATTGGATGCATGTAAAGGAAAATGGTGGTTTGGTTTGAAAAAGGTATGAATATTGACAGACTTGATTATATCTTGCACGTGTAAAAAAAAATAAAACACCGTATAAAGATTTAATATAGTTGCACACACACACGTATGGAAGCATTTTTGGCTCGGTTTATAAATCTACTAATTTAATGTGTCAAAATAGCTCAATAAAACATTTTCGCTGAAATATAGCTGACTGCATAAAATTTGATGAGAACCCAAATAAAAAAAGTCTCATTATGCTCAACTGCCCCTTTCATACAATTCATAATTTTATTATCGCTGATGCATCATTGTGTTTTAGAGCTGGTTTCCACCAAATCATCAGACGCCAATAACTTCATCATACGAGGGCCGCTCAATGCATTGAGAGCAATTTAAAGCGAGTGTGTAAAAGATCATGTGAAAACAAATAGCTACACATTAAAGCGGGAGACTGGCGCTTCGTAAAAATCAAGCTTCTTTGCGGGTTAAGAGGTAAAGGCCGTTACCAAACACCTTTGCTGTTGGTGAGATTAAAGTCTGAGGAGGAAATCGGTGTTTTATCTAAGTCCTCTCATCGGCTATTTAATTCGAAGGACGCGCGATGAGATCTGCCGCCGACCGACACAGAGGCTCGGCGAAATTATACAGTGAAAGGTGGTGGAGTGTCGATGGAGCGGCGGTCCAGCGGCTGACCAGGGGAATCCCTTCGGTCATTAATCATCGGGCTGGACAGCCGCGGACATGCTGCTCCGAGGTTGACAGGTCCGGACTACAGGACTGCAACTTGTCCTTGACCTCATATCTGTGATTTCATCTGCTTTAAGGCTGACGTCATTTCAACCGATCGCACTTTTCTGCGCTTCAGGTTGTATACGTTTTCTTTGCATTTTCTTGCAGTATTTATGATTGTTGCATTTCGATGTGACGTGTCCGTTGATTTAAATGCTGATATGAGAAGAAAAAAAAGGTCTTTCTCCTGCTGAGGGACAACAGAGGGCAACGTCCCAATTTGGCTCTTCCAAGAGTTATTGGCCTCTAAATCAGTGTGGAGGCCCAAAGGTCATGTTGTTCCAAGATGACCTTAGGAAAAAAAAAAAAAAAAAAAGCATGTGAAGCTGCAACATAACGGAGCTTAAGCTGAATATTGACAGATCAAAAATTAACGCTTGAACATTGAAAAAAAGAAAGAAAGTGTACCTGTGTTTTCTTGTTATCTTGCTGTCTTTCAGGAATGTTTATTTAAAGCCTGATGGAGCTGAAGGCCCCCGCACTCGGACTGTTAAAGCTCAGCCTTCTGTCTAAGCATGAACCCACTTTGGCAAATAAAGAAGATGAATGTGTGCAAATCTGAAAGCAAACAGCCGAGATTGTCGGCACCGCGGGAACACGATAGGGGCCAAGTGAGTGATGGTGTCGCTTAGCTGGCTGACAGATCACTTAGCGGGCTCGAGCAGGACCCGTCTCCTCTCCGCCGGTCTCCTCTTCCTCCTCCTCATCCTCTCTGGGGAGGGACCCTTCGTCCAGAGCCATTTTTCAGCCAATTTATTTCTTGATGTGGTCTAACCTGGGGCACGTCCCGCAGGGGGAGGCTTTATGTGGTGATTAATGACGGGTATTTAGCCCAGGTACCGGAGGGAGCTGGAGCCCATCTGCACAACACTGACAGGTACAGCACGGCTCTCCAGGACGGGACGGGACTGGACGGGACGGGACAGGACAGGACGGGACGGGACAGGACGGGACAGGACGGGACGGGACAGGACGGGACGGGACAGGCGAGGCCGACAGGTGCGACGAGCAGCAACCACACCAGCCAGCCACCGCGTCACCAACTTCACCAACTTCGGCCAAGTTGGTCCTGGTTGCTGCCGCGCTTAAAACACTGAGAACAACAACAAAAACAAACTCCTGATGGATTCCAGGAAGCATCCGGAGAATCGACTGGGAAAGAGCGAGAGGACCTGCTGGCGTAGGCCAGATGATTTAGACATCTATTATACGCTTGAACGCCTTGTCTTCTTCGCTCCATCACGGGCCGCCCCTCAGCAGAGCGGGCCCAGATGCCAGGAGGACCCTAATGAGATTAAGGCCGCGGACAGGTTGGTGGCCAGTGGCTGTCACAACTACTCCGCCGGTGCGTGGAGAGATTTATGAGCGGGTCCGTGCGCGCTTGTGTGAGCTCGCATGAGGCCCGCCTTTTGCGCGCACGCCCGCCGCCGCTGCTGCTCGTCCGTCCGCGCGTGCGTGCGAGCGAGCGAGCGCGCCGGCGAGCGCCTGCCACGTTGATGGTGATTAATGAGCGGGGTAATCCATAGTCTCGTTCTGTCAGCGATCGACACGTCAACAGACCCCCAGAGCCTGATGAACAGACTGCGCAGCTCCATCAGTCAGCGCGCACAAACACAAACAGTCGCACACGTGCAGGTAATACAAACAAGGCAGGGAAAGCCGACTTCGGCGACAGACTCTTGGTGGTTTTCCCCAGTTTATCATCGGATCGGAGAGATTGAGTCACATGCGGATAATGGACGACTTATCCAAGCAGGCGAAATAGATTTTTTTACATTTATTTTTTTGTTTGAGAATACATTACGAGCTGTGAGATTCGCACAGTTTTAGTTTTAGTTTTAGCACCCCTCGACACTGAACATGAGACAGCGCTAACGATAGGCTGTGCATAAAGCGGCGGTCTGCGCGCACAATGCTGGAGACCCTGTGGCCTCAGACTTGCTTTGAAGCCCACTGAGATCAAAAAGCAATGCTCCATGGAGCACAGACTAGGTGAGGAATATGGGCCGAACAAGAGACGAATGGTGGAGAGCGAGGAGGGGAGGGACGCGGGACAATGGCTGCGGGACAGGGCTGCCGACTTCCGAAGATAAAATCATATTTCGAGGGCAGGCGTCCAAGAGTTCCCCCCCGTCTGCCTCCGTCTCCCCTCCTTTCTTCTCTGAATATGGACAATGACTGTTTGCGTTTACAGAACCATAAATCAGAGGTGCCCATTGCCACAGAGCAGCTGGCACGTTTGCCAATAATTATAATTATTAATCATGCCGATTTCACGGTCTTCAGTGGGACGGCGGGGGACTGCACGGGACAGGGTGCGGCTGGCGCCTCCGGGACCGCAAGGCAGGCTGGGAGGAGGAGGAGGAGGAGGAGGAGGAGGAGGAGGAGGAGGAGGAGGAGGAGGAGGAGGAGGAGGAGGAGCAGGAGCAGGAGGAGGAGGAGGAGGAGGACAGTGTTTACAGGCAGGAGTGAACTCAAAAACAGATATGTTTGACATCTGCTTACGTCGAAGCTTCAGATCGGAGCTGAAAGGAAGTCAAATAACTTCCAGTGACGTCCATGAAGAGAAGAGGTGGCAAACCTCCACTTTTAACACGACTCAAGATCCTTAAAACAGTAGAATCAGAGCAGCGAATGTCGATATTTATCACCTTTCGATTATCTTCCGATACACAAAGTCCATTTTATTCGCCTTTTTAAAAAAATACTTGGCGTGCTTCCAAGACAAATAAACAAGCAACGCAAACAGCTGGAGAGCTGAAGAAAAAAAAAAGTTGTTTATTTGTACAGTTATAAATGACAATCAATATATTCAAATGCGAAAATGTCAAACCCAACATTCGGTGGAAGTCGATCAAAAATCGAAGCAGGTATTCATGATGGAAAATTTTATGATTTTTTTTCCCCCAGTGGCAACAATAAGAAACGGATCTGTCGTGTCTTTTGCCTTTTCACATTGTCTACCTGTGTTCCTCCGGGGGTCGTCTCATTGGACACGGTGTCTCGGTTCAAGACGGTATCAAACATACAGATGAAGAAAAGAAAAGTGCTTCAGAAGGTTCCAGTGACTTTAGAGTCAAACCGTTTGCTCCTCCAGAAAAAGGCCCGCCGGCCCACAAAGTTACAAATGTGGGCGAAAAAAAGACATTGAGAACTGAGACGTGATCAATACGTGTTTTAAAAAGTGCCTTCAAACTCGACGGGCATTGTTGTTGCTTGCAAACAGCCTGACTTCAGTTGTTTATTGGGTTTTTTGTTTGTTTTTTTACTCCCAATTCTCCAATTTCCATTTTACTTTCGTCGTCGCGCGGAAATCGCGCGCTTCAGGTGATCGTACCCAGCCTCTGGAGAACTTGCGTTTAACTGCTCGGCGTTTACTCCCGACAGCTGCCGCCGAGTCCCTCCTCCTACTGGAAGCCCTCTGCCAGCCAGCTGCCTCGCAGAGCCCGGCGAAAAGCTCGGCGAGGAGCTGCCAGCTTGCGTCGTCTGCCTTTCACTTCCACGGTACAGTAAATAGGAGGACGACTGTATAATTAGACGGTTAACTAGCAGAATATGGTGTTTTCCTTGTTAAAACGCGCGTGTGCCTTGGGAGGTTGCCCGCCCGGGTTTTCTTAAACTTGAATGTGTCTCCGCGTGTGAACATATGCGCTCCGGTGTCCTTTTGTGCAAGTGTGTATTGTTGTACAGTATGTATTCATCTGTGTTGTTCCTTGCAGTATATATATCTCCGGCTGGACAGATGGTGGCTGCACGGCTGCCATCAACGGGGACCTGAACCCTGTTTTTTTTTTTTTTTTTTTTTTTTGCTGTTGTTGTTTTTTTTTCTCTCCCTGATTGCCTGTACAAACTTAAATACCTCGAGACCTGTGGCTGTGGTGTGAGGTCACCACATGTCTGTACTGGCACAAACGCCTCGACGAACAGACGAGCGATTCAAGACCAGCAGCAGCTCATGAATGCGCCTCAAGTCTCTGTTAACTCGTGGCGCCACAGGCGTTTTGCATGGTTCAACAGGTTAAATGATGTGGGAGCTAACGTAGCGAACGCTCAAAGTTTTTTTTTGGTCTGTTTTTTGTTTTACAAAAAAAAAAATAGAGGAAGAAAAAGTTAGGGTTAGCCTAACTGCTTTGGCTGTTTACATAAAGCGAAAGTATTATTACAATGTTCCTGTTTCTTTCCGTATTTGGAGACACATATCTTCTTGATTTCACCTCAAAATTTTTGACGAATTCTGTTTTTTTAAAGTGAGCCTGTACAGCTTTTGCCTCCTTGTACATCATTTAAAAATTTTTTTACATTTAATCTCACTTTCTTTCTCGCAACATGTTGATAATAAACGGTTCTATTAGAAGACAAGACAAGACGATGTAAGGCGAGGCGAGATGAGATAACATAAGGTCTTTTGTCACTTATTTGCTGTCTTAGTTAAAATAACCCTTTTTTTTGGTCATTTTTCTCATTTTTTCTCAAAAAACCCTCAAACATTTCCAAGTTCTAAGCACTGTATTGACAATTAATAGTGACTCACTAGACATGTCTTCACTTATGTATGTGTTCATTTGCTTTTTATTCATCTATTTTGTCTTTGCACTGTTTTTAATTCTCATTAAAGCACTTTACTATATAAAAAAGTGCTATATAAATAAAGATTGATTGATTGACGCAGCATGAATTCCTCCTCTGATAATAAAAACGGTGAATGCAGCTTTGGCTTAGTAATAGTGAAGGATGAATGACATGGTGCTCTTGAGATTGATGGATTGTTTGAGTTGCAGCGACGACCCGAATCTCAATCCACACCTGCTGGAGCAAACTAAGGCTTGAAAGCTCAATTAAAGTCACTTAAAGAAAGAAAGTTCAGCAAAAAGAGGGGCCAAGCCCGGTTGTTTGTTCCTGTCTGTTTGCAGTATTTAATCACTTTCTTTTCTTCCCCACAGGTGGCGGGAAAAATTGACAGCAGGTTTGACGGATGACCTCCGGTCGACTCTCGCTCTCCGTCACCTCCATACTCCGTCCTTCCTTCCCCTCCTCTCTCCTCTGGCTCTCCTTATCCCTGCCATGCATAACACAGCCTCCCCTGGGCAGGCCCGGACAGGGGGGCTGGTCTGGGATGCCAGGCCTGGAAACAAAAGCCCCTCTCTGCCATTCAAATGTCCTCCCTCCTCCCGGGGGCCCCCGTCCTCCAGGGAGAGGGCTCTCCGCTGAGCCGGGGCTGTTAATAAGCTGCTAATGAGAAAACAGGCCACTGTTCTCCACTAGCACCAAGACAGATGGACACGCATGACATGTTTGTTTTAAACTTCCTACTAACGTGACGGATGAGACGGAGGAAGGCCGGCGATTGGCCGGCGGCGCCATTTGACGACGGAGTCGCTGGCAATTTTTTCCAGTCATTCTAAGTACATATTTGTAAATCATTGAAATGGCCTTCCCGGGAATCAAACAAACGACAATAGGAAAGCATCCATTACACCAACACGGGACTCCTATCAAACATATTGGCAACTTTATTCCCCCTTTCCCCTGCTGTTAGAGTCTGAAGCACAAAGTGATATTTTTAACACGAGTCACCATCGTCCTCGACTGACCCTCACCAATGCCCCCCCCCCCCCCCCCCCCCCCCCCCCCCAGTTCGCCCGTAGCCTCCTTTCTGCCGCAGGAAGTGGCGCGCTGTAAAGCTCTGCGGGCCAGATGTGACGCAAAGACACACAACTGGTGGCATTTAGGGACGCCAACAGGACGAGGAAGTGTGCCTTTTCAAACCGGGCATTGTCTTGCTCCGGCCCATCAGTGCAACAGGAGGACTGACAGGAGGTCGGCACTGGAGTGGCACGCTCACATTGAAGGCCCCCCCCATTCCCTCCCCGTGTGGCGACAGGAGGCCCATGCGGGGCTGTGTCTGCGCCGGGGCAAGGCAGCCCGGCTGTGTCGAGCGGCTGGAGGCATAACAGACAGGTATTGATATGGATTTCTCTCCCGTCGGCCCCAGCAGAGCGCCCGGGGACTGTTAATGGGCCTCTAACGGGATGACCAGCCCCGGGGACGGCCCCCACCGACCCCCCAGAATCAGAGGGGGGAGACGGGGAGATGATAGCAGATGGAGGGTGGAGGGTGGGGTGGGGGGGGGGGGGGGGGGGGGCTTCCTCTTTGACAGACAGACAGAAAAAGGTGGGGATGAGCAGGGAAGAGAGGAATCTGTACGAACGCTGTTGTTTGCTTTTCGGCAAGTGTGAGCAAAACCTCTTCAAAGTGGAATTTTGACAATACCTATGACCTGATTTCAGTGAAATGAATGTAAAAGCTCTTATAATGTAAAAACAAACCACGTGTTACGATTTTGCTTCCCAATTTCACTAACTTTACATCCTCTGTATTATTTGGGCGAAATGAGCCCCATGTGGAAGTATTAATATGAGAATATGGAGAAAAAGGAGCAAACAGGGATTCTGGTTCTCTCCTCGACTTCAATTGATGTCTGAGGAAACAAACTGCGAATCACCGATGTCGTCACTGAATTGACCCGGTGGGGGGGGGGCGGTCAAGGGTCATACCGATTTAATGGCACCTATTGACGTCCCCTTAAAAATTATTCATGATACATGTTAATTATTGTGCTTTGAGAGATTCCTTACATCGAAAAGACCTCCATTTGACTCGATGGCAAACTTTCCAAAGTTTTACTTCAAGGTGGGTATTTTTTTTTTACCTGTTCTTTGCAGTAGATAAACTATCATGACTTTTCTATTTCGTCCCCTTAGAATTGCCAAAGTTGAGATGAGCTGATGTAGTTTATAAATGTTCCGATCGCTGTCTCATTTCCATCACGTGACTGCTATGAGCTACAGCGGCTAACGACCAATAGAAATACGACACAAAAGTACGCAATATTTCAAGTGACCGACGTAAAACACAAACAAATGACTGTTTTGCAGTATAATATTGGACCACTTACACCTTTTCCTCACAGTCTACTTGTACACCCACTTATAGACATATTTCACGCCAATAGAAAGACTTGATTCACTTCTGTTTCATTTGTTGATTACGTGAAGTTATCTCTCTGGCTTATGCAGACAAAATGAAGGACAGATGTGAAGGTCAATCGCAAAAGCCCATTAAAAAAAGAAAAATCCACTTGGTTACACAGGTTAAAAGAAACAGAGAGTCAAATTAAACCGAACCCCTTCCTAATTTCTGACGCAAATGCAGCCTTATAAATGAAATTTAATTTCCATAAACTTTGACGGACTCTTTCCGTCGACGATCTCAGACACAGTTTCGACCCCCTGTGGTTTTGCAGGTAAAAAAAAACGTGGTGACCTTCACGGTGACGAAAGTTGATCTAAGAGTTCAGAGCAACAAACCCGCAGTGGAACTCACCGTCCTAACCCAAGTTAGTGGAATCGAGGCGGCGCCGTTACAACTGTGTGCAGACAAAAGCCAACGAGTTTGAGGATGAAGGAGCAGCTTGTTAGCGACGTGTTCGCCGAGAAGAGGGACGGGCGCCATCCAGCCTCTTCCCTCAGCGAGTATAAATTGAGGCTTGTGTATCGAGTTGCTGGAGAAAAATAAAAAAAAGAAAGGCACTGATGAAGTGTTGTTCGCTGCCGCCCGACTGCAACAGGGTTGTGTATGGCTTGGCGCGTCTCCCCGGTGGTAGTTAGTGTCATGGTTACCAGCTGCTGGATTCCAGCGCAGCATCCAGTGACTATTAGCGCAGCATCTGCTGCCGCTGACATTTTCAATATAGCAAATCAGAGCACCGCCGCTTTTACGGCATTCTGCGCGACGGAGCACGGCGGCCGTGCGACGGCCGCGTTAGCTTTGTTTCGCGGAGCGTGTTTTATCATCGATTTGGCGAAATGAACGAACGCCGTCGGTGAGACAGGGATTTTTTTTTTAGCCTTCGGTTTGATGAGTGACTGTTATCATCATCATCATCATCGCTTACAGTCAAAAAAAAAAAAAAGAAAACGGAGCAACTTCAAAGTGACTGATAAGCCCCGCTTCTGTAATGGAACAATCTGTGGCCATATGGTGCAAAAAATATGCGAAGGAAACACGCCGAGGTGGAACGACACTTCATTTTGAAGGAACGGAAAAGGGCTCATTTTGAAAATGGCCACAACTCAAACACAAGTTGTTTTCCATTAAAAAAAAAACCAAAAAAACAGGGGCTCAACACGCCCCGCCATCGATCTCAGCTCTGCAGAGGAGCCGGGAATGTGTTTGGCTCCAATCGGCTCATGTTGCGCAAGTCCGGCCGTGATGTGCAGCATAAATCTGGTGATTCTTTAAAATATGCAGTAGTGAAGCATGAAATGATTCCGTGGTAGCAGAAGGGTCCCTCTCTCTCTCTCTCACCCCCCCCTCCTCCCCCTCCCCTCCTCCCACCTCCCACCACCACCACCACCCCACATCCTCACTCACCATCATTTTAAATGCTTTATCTGAAAACCGCCGATTAAAATGCGACACGTAAGATTCAGATATTACAGATGTTTAACCAGCTTTAATGGCATGTATGAGTTTCAAGATCATCATTTTGTCTCGGCTAATGCGCACACACACACACACACACGCACACACACACACTGGAGAAGTCAACACACTTCCCCCAGCTTATCACTGTGTCCTGTCTGATTGGGTGAGGTCTCCAGGGAGTCATTAAGTACAAAGCGTTAACATCTGCCAAACATTACTGAGCCAGAGCAGTTGTGATTTGTCCATATGATGACTCTGGCCCGTACAGCCAGTGTTTGTGCACGTACATGTGTGTGTGTGTGTGTGTGTGTGTGTGTGTGTGTGTGTGTGTGTGTGTGTGTGTGTGTGTGTGTGTGTGTGTGTGTGTGTGTGTGTGTGTGTGTGTGTGTGTGTGTGTGTGTGTGTGTGTGTGTGTGTGTGTGTGTGTCTGGCTGCCCACTGCTGCTGTCACTTCTGGTTCCACACCC
>NC_137662.1:21338165-21350665 GCF_963422515.1 Blennius ocellaris | reverse complement strand
GGGGGGGGGGGGGGGGGGGGGGGGGGGGGGGGGGGGACTGCGCGCCTCTCCTCCTCCTCCTCCTCCTCCAAATTAACTGGTCAGATTGTTTTTTCTTTTACCTTTCTAATTTGATAGCAGTAACAATTCGGTTTGTTATCCTAATATTTTGTGTCTCTTTTTTTAAAATTCCGGTTAGGATTTTACGCACTCAACAAAAAACACTGATATAGCTCACAAAACCCTCTAAAAATAACATTTTCACCGAACGCATCAAGAAGAAGACGGGCGACATGTGTGATCATGAGAAACCTCGTGCCTCTATCCAAAATAATTCTGCAGTAAACTTTTGCGTTTATCAGATTATTGGGGTCAGAGCCTCCGTCGGCTCGGCCGGTCGGTTGCCACAGAGAGTGGGGAGGTATGGGAAGGGAAATTGCTTTCCCATTGAGAGGCCACCGCGGCAGCGGGGGGTGCAGGGCCTCCGCTGGGACTGAGGTAACACTCCGCACTCTGCTGGCCATATGGCAGCATGTGGGTGTCACACTATATATATATATATATATGTATATATATGCTTCCAGATCGGACCCTCATTAAAACAGTCAGATTTGACTCCTCTTACTGAAATATTATCCTTATTCTTATACATTCAAAAACACTATTTATCCAAGGTTTTTTTGTTTGTTTGTTTTTCCCGTTTAACGAATTTGAATAGAAACACAGCAATATCTGCCAGAGCATTTCAGTTGATGAATTCAAAGTACAATGTATGGGACAAATTTACACACCTATGCTGGGGAAGTATAATCACATTTCACAAATGTTCTCATTCTACTTTTACATTAAAAAAAAAAAACATATTGTCAATAAGGACTGTGCAACAATACCCCTCCAATAAAAAAAAAGAGGCAGAAAAACAAATATGAGTCAGAAAACAGACTCGATGTGTTTATGAAGCATGCAGAGAGGTCTGCAAAGGTGCTCGTGTATTAAGAATATTTGCAGGAAGCGCTTAATTGACTCCGGGTTTTGCCTATATTGAGCTGCTGAGAGCTCCTCTCTCCACCCTGAAGAGTCTCCTCCAGATCTGTTTTGTCGGGGTGGAGTGGAGCGACGGCCCACCAGCAAAAAAAACAACAACAAAAAAAACATGTGGAAGCGTTCGCCCGTTCCCTCGGACCACCACCACCACCTCACGATCCATCCCTCCATCTACACCCTCACACACCACCACCCACCCGGCAGTTCAAACCCGGATAATAAAGTCTGTCCCCAGACTCTGCTCGGTGCTCTCTCCCCTCTCTCTCTCTCTCTTTCCGACGAGATCCCCCTGCTAGAACAGTAAAAATGTGTATTCACGGCGTCATTGTTGGCCCAGCAAAAGAGCCCTCCTCATAAAGGTGCTGCCAATGCAAAGAAAAGCGCCGCTCGGCTTTGCTCTCTCCTGGTGGCATTTGAACGTGTAAAGCTTTGAATACCAATTGCTTGAACTGGACATATGTGAATCCGCTGTAAGCCTACTAATCCCGTCCCCAAGTGTTTCTTTGTGCGCGGGGCGGCCTCCGCACACCCGAGAGAAAGTGTTCCTAATCCGGCCAATGTGGAGCAATGCGTGAATGAGTGTGTGTGTGTGTGTGTGTGTGTGTGTGTGTGTGTGTGTGTGTGTGTGTGTGTGTGTGTGTGTGTGTGTGTGTGTGTGTGTGTGTGTGTGTGTGTGTGTGTGTGTGTGTGTGTGTGTCAGGTATCAATTTGTGCAGGAACACATGCTTTTCAAAAGCTTTTTGAAAAGCTTTTTTTTCTTGCTCATGTATGTTGGTGTTTGTTGAGTGTGTGTGTGTGTGTGTGTGTGTGTGTGTGTGTGTGTGTGTGTGTGTGTGTGTGTGTGTGTGTGTGTGTGTGTGTGTGTGTGTGTGTGTGTGTGTGTGTCCGTCCGTCCGAGGCCTCGCGGCTCCCCACCACCAGGACACTGGCCTAAATGAAGGCAGTTATTCACCATTCCTCACACCGCCGTCGCAGCAGGTCGCCCATAATGTGCTCTTTTCACCGCGTAAGCTCCTCGCTCTCCTTTCATTCCTCTGTTCGTATATATATGTCTCTCTCTCTCTCTCTCTCCTCCTCTCTCGCTCTTCCCTCTCTCCAGTTCCTGGCCCGGCCTGCTTCTCCTCTTGCACCCCCCCTCCTCGCTTTTTATCTTCCACTCCTTCACGAGTGCCCCTCTGCCCTCTCACATCGGTTTTCTGGGCAGCAAAGGGACAGTGAGTGACTACAATCCCCAAAAATGAGGTCAAACTAAATATTATTTATTAACGTGGATATTTTTCTTCATTTTCTGCTGTTTGCTTAACACATCAAATAAAAAATAAAAAAACTCCATCTGCAATTCAGCATTGATATTGATTCTGATTTAGAATATGTTTCGGTAATTGTTGTAATGAAGTGTTTCAGGTACTGCTGAGATGATCATTGACTTTCCATCAGGACGCAATCGAAATCTGCCTTCAGCCTCACGGAACCTCGACGACATGTGAACTTAGTCTGAGTGACCCTGTAGTGATGAGAAAACAGGAAAACAGCTCATTATGAGTGATTAAAGTCGACCCAGTCATTGTGCCCATATGTGCATGTTTTTTTGTGTGCAAGGGAGGGAGTATCTAATGCACAGTGTGTACTTTGAAACTGTAACTAAACATTAAAAGCAGAATATTATTGCTTTAAAAAAAAATATATATATATATATTATTCCCGTTGCTAAAATTTAGCTATTAAAATCAAATCCCCAAGCTTTTTGCAACTTAGACCTATTCTTCAGACTTGAATTCATTTAAGATTTCACTTATTTGTAGTTAAAACCATTACAAGCCCCCTCAGGTGGAGGAGCCCTCACCTATCAGCTGGCTTCATATAGTTCAATTCACTTCAATTCAACTTTATTTATATAACAACAAATACAACACAATCCTTTCTCTTTGCTTTGAACAGTCAATCCCTCCAAACGGTTGAACTCACTTTCCAATCAATATTAAAGGATTTAAAAAGTAGTGAAAAACTTAAATCAGATGATTTTTCGCTGGTAAAACCTCCAAAATATGTCGTTCAAAGTGTCAAATGCAGTAAAGTACATGGCCAAAAACTGTTTTCCGAAGTGAATCTGGTCTGTCAGATAAAATTGAAAAAAGAGTTAAATATCACAAAAGAATTCATTATTTTCACAAGTTTCAATAAGAGGAACTACAGTTTTCAGCTATGTTACAGTGTTTTATTGAGAATAGCAGACAATATTATTCCAAGTCGGATTTTCATCAGATTTTCTGAATGAACAACTTCAAGAAGTATTTTGTTTATTTTTGTTTTTGTATCCTTCAATGCAACATAAATCGATATGAAGGTAAACTTTTTTGGTGGTTTTTATCAGTTAAAAAAAAGGTAGAAATTAAATGTATTTTTCATAACAGAAATCAACTTGTTGATTATTTTACTGGCTCAGGCCAACGGGAGAATCAAATTGGGTGTCGTGTGGCTCTTTAACCAGTGGGGGCGCCAGAGATTCTTTTTCTGCTGGTGCTTTGGACGAAGCTCGTTTTTTTAAAATTTTATTTTATATAGCCTGTAGCAATAACAATATACACGCACCGCATTATGCACATAATAGCAATTGATAGCAAAGGCATCAAGAAGGTTGTCACTTTTATTTATATTTTCCAAAAAGCGCTCAATGTTTCATTACGATTAAGTCAAGCAGTCACCAGGAAAAAAAATGCGCTCTCACTAACAGGAAGTAGCAAGTTCAAAGGTTAATCTGAATTAGCTCACACACCTTTTTAGCTCAAATAAATACATACATACATGTTTTATTGGAGGATTTATTTTATTGGCCTCCAATGGTGTGTTGAATGGATGAATGTGACGAACCATGCAAAACGCTTTTGATGGGTTGCTCCTGCAGCCAAAAAGGCACTTTACCATTTATTTATTAATTTATTATCCGAAAGGTTAAAGGTTTCATCGCTTTTTGAAAAGTTGATTCGGCTGCTTTATTCAAGGGTCATAATTGTGATGTTTTGAGGCTCTTTTTAACAATTTATATGCAAATTATGTTGTATTAAAAAAAAAAAAGAAAGTTGAACACAAATTGGGCCAGATCAATAAAATCATTACAAATTAACCTTGAAGAATCAACACGTCCCAATGTTTCTGTGTGTTCTAATGCAAATTACATTTTGATAATGTTTCCCAATGCGAGATACAATAAAATGTCTAAAAATTCTCTTTCCCACCTTAATGGACAAACTTCTCACAAATCTGATAAAATCCAGAAACAATGTCTCCCACGGTGCTTTTCTTCCGGCAGATATTGACAAAACGTCACTTCTCAGTGGTGAAGCGGTGTAGAGAATCCACGGCTGGTGCGCTTTCTTCCTCTTTCGCCTGTCGCTTGGCCCCAAACTGTTAAATAACGTGCAACTTCACTTGAATCGTGTACAAGGCCAGCAAAAATGCTGACTCGGCTTGAAACTCAATATCACATGTTAACATTTTCACATCACATTGGGGCGAGTTTTGGGGAAAATGCACATTTAAGGATTAAGTTTAAGTTCAGCCTCCTTTTTAGAGACCGGCTCAGTTTAAATGAACGAAGACCACAAATGCGCCACTCTTACGATCAAGCTGAAGTATTTTTACATTTGAGGAAGTTACTTTAAGAGAGAGCGTCTGTGTTTCTCACTCTCCATACTATCTACACGAACATCATCACTTCATACTAACGTCTATGTTGACGTCACTGACTTAATGTACAGTTTGTTCTCTCCTATGTCTTTCTATACCTTCCTGTAGGATCCCTGACTCTACAATTTAATAATAATAATTCTAATGCTTGTTAAATATTGTTTTATACAGTGATGCTGCTATTTTGCGCCAGTCGGCCCCCTCCCACCACCACCAGCCACTCACTCCCACAGGCAGTGTGGTGCTTCAGTGTCTTGCCCAAGGACACTTCGGCATGTGGGCAGGTAGAGCTGGGAATTGAACCTGCAACCTTCCCATTGGGAGGCGACCGGCCAACCTCAAGCGGTGCAGCCAGCAGAGTCTGGATCTTCAAAAGTGACTGATGTAACGACGACCAACCGGGTAAAAAACCGCCGATTACACATCATTTTGCCCATTTCGAGGTGAATCAAGCCGATAATGTTTGAAACTTCAAATGATGTGATAAACTGAGAGAATGTTGCAGAATATGAAGAATTGAAGGAATGGGAGCCACTTATACTTACACACTTATATTTTGATGAGCAAACTCAACAAAACAGTCTAAAAAAAAAAAGCTCCTATTTCTAAGAAATGGAGTTTGTTAAAGAAATACAGTCCCATATTATTGGCTGCAGTTATTACATTTTGAAAGGATCATTTTATTGCCACTTCAAACATGTAATAACTTATCGCATTATTGGAAAGTTCAAATCGGTGCTTCATTACATTTTTTTGTCAGCTCTGTTGGCATATTTTGCATTTGTGTTGGAATTGGAGCTGTGAAAATAACTCAACTATGTAAAGGTAACAGATGAATCAGACTGAAATACGATACGAACACAACCTCTTGACTTGTAGAAATACTTCCTCGTTTACATGTCAGTTGTTCCCGAGTAACACAAACTCACTTTTCTTAACAGAGAAAGGACTTTGGGTTTTTTTTGGCTCATTTTCATTTTCACATGACAAATATATGTATTTCACATGTTAAATATGAACATTGAGTATTCTAATAGTCATTTAAGACATTTGGATGGCGTCCATCAGGATTAAATGGTCTAATTTGGACATAAGTTACAGAGCATTTAATCGCAGTACGTTAAAACTAAATGGACGGTGTATGTTTGTTTCGTCCTGCTCACCAGACGTGACACGAAGCCGCAGTCTGAAGCGTCACAAGAAGAGGCTGAAGCATTGGAGCGGCAGATGTTAGACAGCCACACAAGTACACGGCCATCAGAGCGAAGCCGAGCAGCTGCCAACAAAAGTAGCTGTGACATTAATGGTTTTTTTTTTTGGTTTCCCTCAAGTCAAACGATGAAGTCCACCTCTCCCCAGATCTTCTGCTAACTTTTAAAAGCCTTATTTCTCCGTCTGAGTTATCTTCGGATGAATTCCCCGGGTTTAAAAAAAACACACAAAAAAAAAAACAATAAAAAGATGAATATCAATAAGATTTCTCATTTTGTGAAAAGTAAACAAACCTTCAAATTAGAGTAAGTCTTTAATTAAGGAGACGATCAAACGATTAAAATCTCGTTAATTACAGACCCCGGCAACCGTCTCCGCCAACATGAATATCGAGGTCCTAATTAATATTTGTGGGGCTGTTTTGTTCTTGGAAGACACTGGCGTTAATTAGGCAAAAAAAAAAAAACAAGCCGAATTAACATTTCACTAATGAAGAAACATACCTTCATGTTCCTATTTCTCTCTGTCTGAACACGCCGATACAAATGTGGCATCTCAAAGCTTTCTGAGGCATGCTGCCGCACATCCTTTATCAAACGGAGGCGGCGGGCGCACATTTTTCAGGCCGATGCAAAACTGATCAAGGCCTTTTGGGGTTTTTTTTTTTTTTTTTTTTTCGTTTTGGAAAAGAGAAATATTCATCTGATGAAATGTGTCACGTTAAGACTCGAGGCTTTGTCGTGGCGGAATGTCGAAAATCTGTTGATCCACACAAGAGATTTCTGCTCATTTCGCACCACTTTGGTAACATAGAAAGTTGTGCATGTTTTGAAAACAGCTGGGTGCGTCAGGCCTTTTTCATGGGATTGTGGGTTGTTTTTTTTTAAAACAAGCCACTTGCAGATTCGAATCACCGGCTTCAGGGTTATTAAAGCGTAATTTATGGTGTTTCTTCGTTTTATGTGCGCTTTTACACTGAAGAGGTTCTGCACTTCCTGCCTTCATACCGGACCATCACTCAGCAGAGGTCACCGGGTCATCACACACACACACACACACACACACACACACACACACACACACACACACACACACACACACACACACACACACACACACACACACACACACACACACACACACACACACACACACACACAAATACGAAAGTTTGGCCAGATGACATCCATACAGATTCACTCCTTTTTTTTTCTTCTTCTTCTTTTTCTGTTTGGCTCAATATAAACTCAACATTTGAACATGTGAGTTGAACTTTTTCTTTTTTTTTTATATTGATATGCCAGTGTCTGACAAAAAAAAAAAAAAGAAAAAAGTTTAATAACATGAATTTCACACCTAAGTTTTGCAGGTATATTTAGTTCTCACTCCTTCAAAACATCACACTCAACTAACTTGATCCAATTAATTCCTGTATCCTATTTTTCTTTTCAGGTAATTGGTTTCCTATTTTTGGACGTCGAACTTAATTTGTTGAAATTCACAGTTCAGCTCAATATCAAACTTGCATTTCAGTATGATGGAAAAGTTTCGCGTATTTTAATTCACATCGTGAAGCCCTATATTTTATTCGACCATAAAATGTATTTCTCATACCTTTACATTGAAAGGGTGGTCAAAATTAAAAGTAAACTCCCAGAATATTTCATAGATGCCTATTTGTCATCATGATTAGTTAATATATTTAAATATATATATTCGATTTTTCCCCAAGATATTCCCCAAAAAGTCATCAGTCAGCCTCCTCCTCTTCCTCATTAGACACACACACACACACACACACACACACACACACACACACACACACACACACACACACACACACACACACACACACACACACACACACACCCAGCACTTAACCAGCCTCCCGTCCGTCCCACCAGCTTTTGCAACATGCGTCTCCTTTTAAGTGTCCCTTTCAGCGCAGGACAATCAGACGCCTCCCATCGCCTCCTTTCAGGCCGGAGCTGCAGCCTCGCCTCCTCTCATCCCCTTTCTGCTCCCTGTGTCACTTTGTGTCCGCTTCGCCCCCTCGCAATGGGTGCACATGACCAGAAAATGAAGCGGGGGGTCCCCCGGCAAGGGGAGAATGAAAAAAGCGGGTGTGTTTGCGAGTGTTTTTTGGGGGGGAAAAGAGGGAGTGGAGAAGAAGAAGAAGAGAGATTAACACGGAGGATTCAGAATGGTCTGGTGGGCCGAGCGAGGAGAGAGAGAGAGAGAGAGAGAGAGAGGCTCAGGGTCGGGAACGCTGACGACTGTCCATCCATCTGATGCTCATCACATTCAAATATAGAGTACTTTTTTTTTTTTCTAATTGCAGATAGGACCCCCCCCCCTTCCCCCTACACCCCCCCCCCCACCACCACCACCACCACCACCACCACCACCACCACCACCACCAGCACTCACTCCATTAGGGTTATTACAGTTTGTAGTGTGTAAATCCTGCTTACAGTTAAAGAGATTATCACATCATTAACTCCTAATGAAAAACCCATGCAGACGACACTCCTCCCGCTCTCTGCACTTGCTTTTCCTCCCTCAGGCAGGGAGTTGTTCTTGGAGGGGGGGTGGCGAGGGGGGGGGTGAGTAACACTGGCAATGAAACAAAATCATTTTAGTGTCGACCATCGTCCCGGCGTGGCAGAAAACAAACGGATAAAAAGGTGCTAAAATCCGAGTCGACGTCTCCAAAGCCTCCGCATCTTTCTTCTCCATAGATACTGATGACATCACAGATTAATGTAAACATGGACGAGTCGCGAGAGCACCATATACCTCAGTTTAGTGGAAATATGGGCCGACTTTGTTGTAATTGACCTCAGTGTTTGACTGTCTTTTAAAGATAATAAAAAAAAAAATTTAACCAGCCAGTAGATTATATAATCGAATGTGATCTCGTACAACAGCTCTGTCATAAAGGCTATAAGCAGTTTACCTGAGCTCATCGGGGAGGCGTTAAAGTAACTCTGCATCCATCTTGTGGTAAATGGTGCTGCTGAGCTGAACTGCGTTCGCCGTGTTCCTGATTCATTATTTTGTGTATAAGATCACGTTGAGGTTTACTTAATAGTCATGCACACATAATCCATACATAGTGTAACGATGACAAGACGAGAGGAGATTAGAAGGTGATTCAAAACAACTCAAACGAGTTTGCTCTGCTGTAAAAAAGAAAAAAAAAAAACTGTGTATATTTGGGCCAGAGTTTGCATGTATGACTCTCTTTCCAGTCCAAAACCAAAAAAACATTTATTTTTGTCCCGCATCGTGGCGATAGTGGGAAATCCAGTGACCTCGCCTGAGCCGAGGCCACGACTTCTCTGCGGCGGCCGAAGCGTTTGCATGTTTTGCTGCAGCTTTATGGTCGCGTGTCGGCCCGGCGCACACTTTTTCCTGTACGTGTTTCTCGAAGGCACGCGTGGCATGTGAATGTGTGCTTTTGACAGCGCGCAGCAATAATAAAAGCCACACCAGCACAGGCCACATTTTTCAAGTTTGTTTGACGCATTTAAAATGCTAATAACCGGTTTATTATGTGCTACATCAAATGCAAATGCTCTGTTTTACTGCCGCGAAGTTCGGTCGACGTTAGCATTTGCATATCTTATGTCTGTCTCCTTAGCATGCACGGAGGAGCTGGGTGGCGGGCAGACTCCCAATAAATAACATTAACAGGCACATTAGATAAACAAGCTCCGATGATGCCGCTATTAGGGAATGCAGAGCCGTCGCCCGCTTAAATGTAGGTGTTTGACACAGCAGCATATGGTGCGCAAATTCCCCCAAATCAAGCGAATGCCAGCGTTATCTGGGAATGTCAGGGACAGCAGACGGATTGAAAAAACATCGCTTTAACGGCAGACGCTTTACGAGAAGATGCTGCGGAGGAATTCGCCTCTTTAAGACCAACTGGATGCTCTCAGTGTGTGTGTGTGTGTGTGTGTGTGTGTGTGTGTGTGTGTGTGTGTGTGTGTGTGTGTGTGTGTGTGTGTGTGTGTGTGTGTGTGTGTGTCCTTGTAGGGTCTCAAGCCTGGAAGTGCAATTACAGGTCTTATATGTTTTTAGGCATCTAAGTATTTATTTGTTTCTCTCTAGAGTCACAACAAGGAAAACGTTTACGAATTTGTGGGATCAAAGATCAAGTTCCTGTATTGGTGGAGACATGTTGTCCAGTTACACTCGATCAGGGTGGTGAGGGTGAGGGATGGACGCAATCACATTTTATTAAGGTTGCAGTTCAATTTGAAATTAAAACTTAACTCAAGATAAAGTCCAGAGAGAGAGAGAGAGAGAGAGAGGAAGACAGACGTTCACGCCAGCACTTCAAACTCTAATTGTGAATAAAGAAACTTTCTCTGCTTTAACGTTCAATTCTCACTGGGTCTTAATCACCTTTAGGCTCCACTCCTACATCCACCGAGACGTGAGGTAAACATCCCATAAAGAAAGTCGTATATATCCACGCTAAGAGCGTCACTGACTGCCGAAGCCGTCGTTCATTACGAATATGAGCCGGGGCTCAATGACACTTTAATGTTGTCGCTCTCTAACTTTTTTTTTTTTTTTTTTTTCTCCCCCCCACTTTGCTCTTACGTCGCGTGTTGACAGGTGTTATTTTCATGTGTGTCCCCCACACTGAGGAAGACATTTGCGGGAATGCATCACGGCAATGCATCAATATTATCGCCCCCCGTTATGCAAAGCTTAAAGATTATAGATTGCGCAAGACTCATTCTCGGGAGGTGATCGCCGGGGTTTGAGCTGCGACGGGGTGCTTGCTGATGTACCGTCAACCTGGAAATGTGAAACAGTGGAAAAGGGGGGGGACCAACAGCTGCCCAAGCACCGCCTGCATCCACTCCTTCAAGAGTATGACTTCCTCTTTGACCATTTTCTGTTGTCTGTGCTGAACAGTGAGCCCAGAATTCACGTTTCTGACACTCCAATGATGATGCATGAGTTCATAGACCTTCCCAGACATTGAGGAGACCGAATGTCCCGATACCTGGTCCTGACAGGCCGTCTCTATCTCATCGCTGGCAGGTTTGACGCTGCTAAAGACTAAATCCACGTGTTGGATCCAGCATCGGGTCGTGAGGGTCTTGTTTTCACTCCAGGCCGACCTGGTGGGGCACGTAGAGCCAGACCGTTCAGGGGTCTTGGCACACCTCCAGTGGGAGCCTCCCAGGGAACTGCCTCCAACCGTCTGAGTTCCTCTTGGTTGGCTGAACTTCTCCCCGGCAGGGTCGGGTCCGACACAATCGCAGGCCACCGACGAAGAATCCCGCGAAATAGTTTGTCTCGAGCTCTTGAGCTCTATAACGCTTCGCGTAACAGTGATTAATTGTCTTATAACTGTCTCGTAGACGGACCCTCTTTAACCCGGCGGCTCTCCTCTCCCCTCCCCTCCTCTAAAACCCGCCTGCGATTGAAAATGCCAACCTTCCCTTGTTCCTACATTTTGTACCCACCGTACGCCCGGGCACTCCGGATGAGTGTCCGCTCCGTGCCACAAACGGAACGTTGAAGTGATGCTAATGCCGCACTTTTGTGATTCGCCGCCTCTTCCTCTGCAAGCCTTGCCCAATAATCTCCCCTCGCCTCGCTGTGTCTGACCGCTCTGGCTGCTCCTAATCCGCTCCACAGCCGTGAAAACTCTCCATGAGGGGGACGTGACCCGTTCTAATGGGTGGAGGCAACCACCCACACACACACAGCCCTGGAGGGTCCACACACACACACAGACACACACACACATTTATGGAAATCTGAAATTGCTTTAGTTTTAGGGAGTTAAAGGAGTTAAATCAATACTTGAAAATGCAAACTAATTTCTAGATTCAACTTTTTAAAGGTTAGTGGGGGTTTTTTCTTCCTATTTTTCTACCTTTTTTAATGATGTGATTCTTCTTTCAGTAATTTCTCACAGAATCAGTCTGATTAAAGGCTTTTCCTAAACCTCATGAACATTTAAAATTAATCCTTTATTGGATACTCAACTGAAACACTTGAAAAGAGTCACATTTTACCAACTGCCTTTCGAAGTATAAACATAAAGCAAAATACTCTGAATAGAATAGAATAGAATAGAATAGAATAGAATAGAATAGAATAGAATAAACGATCTATACAGCACCTTTTACAGACGTGGCTCACAAGGTGCTTAACAGCCCTGAAAACAGAAGAAAAACCTAAATAAATATAAATAAATAAAACAGATAAGATCGTTGAAGGTATAGAAGCAAGGAAATAAAACATACATAGTTATGCCGGGATAATAATGTTTTGTGGTGTGTGGGACCACAAGCAGCATTTGTTGGCCGGGCCTGAGCTCTATTTGAGGCGTGTGGGTGAAGGAGGTTGGGAATATAAAAAAACGGTGTCTGGCCATGCAATGCCTTAAAAGTTAGCGCTAGTATTTTTTTAAAAGAACACGGGACGTGATCGGGAGCCAGCGAAGGGGGGAGAGCACAGGGGGTAGCGTGGCCTCTCCCGACTCTTCCTGGTCAAACACCAACGGCTGCGTTTTGGGCGGTTTGAAGACGACTGGTCTTGGA
>NC_137662.1:21243165-21333165 GCF_963422515.1 Blennius ocellaris | reverse complement strand
TAATCCCGGCCACCTTTTTCTTTTTCTTTTTTTCTTTTTTGGGCTGACATCAATATTTACAGAGCTCTTTCACTCCTACACGAGTTTGAACATTGTGACTGATTAGTATTGTGGTCCGATTATCCTTTACGCGCGCAGGTGAATTTTGCGCGTCCCCCCCCTTCTCCGGTAATTGCTGCCCGGTGCGCGTGCCACCGGGTGGCTGCTGACCTCTCAGGTGCGGGATCAACAGGCGGTATCAGTTTGTATTCACGCGCTCTTTAAACAAGACGGGCCGCACGTTGTTCATGCAAATAAGCGCCTCTCTCCAAGCAGGTGTGCGCGCACAGACGCAGCCGCGTCTTTCAACTGGACTTGCGCTCATTACGAAATCACCGAGCGCGGACACGCGGCGTCCCGGTGTGGAGGCAGCTGTGTCTCATAATGACCAGCGAAACAAAACATTAATTCACCCAACAAATGGCCTCCACTCCACAACAACGCACACGAGTTCACAATATTTGGATTTCCTAAAATAGGGGGACACACGCCCCTGACTGAATGTGCTGAAATTAGAATTGGACGCTCGAGAACGCCTTATAATTTACATATATTCAATATGCTTTCTCGACATGGACAACTAATTCAGTAACACAAAACTCATATTCGGTTCAGTTCCTCAATAGACTTTTTTATTTCGGAAATTAACTATATTCTTTTATCATGACAAAACTAAATACAATGTTTGGAACGAAGTGATGACAGAAAAAAATGCCTCATCTCAAAAATTAAAATACTAAATAATACTTTATCTTCAAACGGACAAGTAAAAATGAATTGCTTTAGATAAACAGCTTCAACGGTCCTTGTTTTCAGTGTATTATTTTAAACTATCAAAACAAAAGTTGATTATAATTTAATTTACCTATATCTACACGTTATGCTTTGACAATTCAATACGCTATTAATCTTTTGGTGGATATGTGTACACATGTGAACACGTTTGGAGGCTTATATTTAAATGCAACATGCCAGAACCATGACATAAAATTAAGAGGAGTCAAGGAACCCCAAAAATTTACATTTTAAAATTTACCATGACTGACATGTCAATAGTTTATTTTCTTGGAAACAAAAGCAATTGCTGACATTATTGATTTTTAATTATGAAAGAGGTTAAAAAGTAGATTTTTTTTTTTGGGGGGGGGGGATACAGTTGTTAAATTATGTAGATCCAGATATAGGAATAATCAAGAGTATTTCCTATGGAATCCTGCAGACCTCAGTAGGCCTCGGTCGTCTGGACTTTCAGCTCATCTGTAAAGTCTCTCCTGCCATCTTGTGGTTTCTTTTATTATCGCACACAGAAACAAGGAGATAGGAGGGACTTTTCGGACGCACCCCGGTCTCGTGTCAGTTTGTCGAGGAGTCGCGAAACCTAATTTGTTGATTCGTGTCCAGGGACACGTTTTGCCATGGGCTCCGCAGGGGGCCACCCCAAATGGACAATGGTTTTAATTTTTTTGAGCTCAAGTCGCCGTTTGGTACTTTTTTCTAAGCCCCGACCCCTTAGTTACTGTTACTAACACAAACGAGTTGACACAGTGATGTCACGATGACAGTGCCATCACCAGTGATGTCACTGTCACCTTTCACCAATGGTGGCTTTGATCCATCTCAAGAGGAAGGCTTTTAAGTACTGCAGCGTCGGATCAACTTAATACATAACTGGAGATTGTTAAGCGTTTTGTTTTACGCACCAATAGAAGAATTTTGAGCAGCACCAATTTTTTGTCACTCCGCACGTAAATATAAGGAATTCGTGAAGATGAACAATTCTGAGCTGGAGATCAAGTACCTCCAAGGAGAAGTGAGCAAGCTGAAGGACCAGCTCATTCGCAAAAATGGACTAATTTCTGATGTCATGCAGAAAAACAAGCGCCTCTCTGCGAATCTCCACCTCATCTCTAAAGAGCTGGATGACCAAGAAAGCCAGGACAGCCAAAGAGAAAGCAGCAGGGGGGTGAAGAGGCTCCGGCAGTTAGTGGAGGAGACAAAGATGCTGCTGGATGAGAGGAAGGAGGAGAAGGAGAGCCCCCCACCTGAGGACGATGAACGCCAGGCTGAAAAAATCACGCTACAAGAGGCCAAGAAAAGCAAGAAAAGACGCTTCTGGTGGCCGTTTGGCAAGAAGGACTGCAAGAAGAGCCCCCAGGCTGAGGAGGAGAGCCTCCAGGCTGAGAAGGTCAGGCAACAAGAGGCCAACAAGGCCAAGAATAGCAAGAAACGAGGTTTCGGGAAGCTGTTCTGCAAGAAGAGCTGCACCAGAAAGGAGAAGGAGAAGAAGGCCAGACCAGCAGAAGACACCAAGAAACTTCCTGTCGAAGTGGTGAGAAATTTAGAAATCTGCAGAAGAATTCACGATGGAACCAGAATTTTCCCCCAAGGGAAAATTGGGGCTGCCAACATTGCAGCTAAGGCGCCATTGGCAAGACATCAGAACTCGCATATATGTAGAGCTGTCGCAAAACTGTTAGGACAAGAATGCCTAATACAATGTTATTTCAACGACGTGGCAGTGACGGCACTACTCGACTCAGGTTCTCCACTTAGCTTGATTAGCCGAGCCTGGAAGGATTCATACATGCCCAATCTTGTCGTACGACCAATATCTGAGTACTGCGACATGTTACACGATTTACAAGTTAAATCAATTGCCGGTGATTACATCTCAAGCGATGGCTGGGCTTTCATTACGGTCAACTTCTTACCAGGAACTGAAAACACTAACCTGTCCATCAAGGTTCCATTCGTGATTTGTGGCACGACTTTGCTGAGGCCATTGATGGGTACAAATGTGTTGGTGAAGCTGCTTGAGAAACGGCCAGATCAAATGCAACAGTTATTCTCTAATGCCACCTGTGGTCTTGCCAGTGCCAAAGCCACAACTTTCAGAGCCAAACCCAGGCGATCGAGGGAGAGTGGGCAGTGTGGGAATGGACAGTGGAGGAGTGGGCGTCCTTAAGTCGCCCTCCACCGACGTTTGTAATATTAATGGGGGCTCCTGTAGTGCAGCGGTCCCCAACCCCCTGGTCTTTTGGTACCGGGCCACACAGAAAGAATATTGAACTGACATTATTTGACTGACATTATGCTTCTCTTCCGGCTCTCAGCAAAGGCGGACGCTTCTCTCTTCTCTCCTCTCTTCCCCGCCTTCCCCGCTTGCTGCTCCCGTCCTGTACTTTCTTGTGTCTGATCTATCAAGAGACTCTCTTCAGACCCCCATCCGAATTTAACCGGAACCGTGGAATTGATCAGCTGGTCTCTCAATGCGATCAACCAAATTTTAAACGACACGAAGATCGGGCAAAGGTTTTGGACAAGGTGCCTGGGACTAACTGGGACTAACTTTTTAATAATGTAACACACACGTAGCTTGCACACTCTCACTTGCCACTATCACATTTTTGCTTTTCATCCTCTTGTTTTTCTTTTCTTTTCATTTCATGCGACCTGAGAGATTTTTTCAGTGTGTTTGACAACATCGTCGATGTGCTGTCGTTGCAGCATCTCAAGCAGTTACATTATTTTGTCATTGAAATTGACTGATGTCAGTCATCCCTCAGGGCCCCCTTTAGCTCGGGGCCCTAGGCAATTGCCTGTCTTGCCTACTCCATTGCGGCGCCTCTGTACGTGGCCCTGCAACTCCGTGCCCAGGGACGTGTCTTGTTTCGGGGAAAGAGACAAATTGAAAGCATCCTTCCTCAGGTCCATAATCCAATCTAGATTTGTGTCTCTATTAAATCTGTTTGTGTCTCAAGTAAACGCCATTGTCTCTCTTGGGCTCGACGTCTCTGTGTCACCCCAAAACTGACAACGATTTTTAATTGTTTTTAAAGCTCAAGCTGTTCAGTATCATTTTGGTATTGTTTGTTAAGCCCCGCCTTTCATGGGTGCCTTTCATCGATGGTGGCTTTGATCCATCCCAAGATGAAAGCTTTGAAGTTTATCAACTGTGACAAAACGTTGCATGATTGGGGATCTTTATGCGCTTTGTATTTGCTTCATGCGCCAGTAAATCAACTGTTTAGATAGTGTCACAACTCAGATTGAACAGCACCAATTAGTCACCTTGTTTGTTTGCCATACTTCGTGCTATGTGGCCAATCGCAACTCTTGTTACCCAGCTGAGGAGTCAAATCGATGGACTCCATAATGTGCTTGTTAATCACGACCAGGATTTTCAGCAACTGGAGCAACTTCTGATGGAGAAGAGCCAACACACTGTCGAAAAATATAAGGAATTCATTAATGTGCAAACACAGCTGAAGACGAAAATTTCTGACTTGGAGGAGGAGCTGCTAATTAAAGACTTTTCACATGCGAAGGAAATCCAGAGTACAGCTGAGAACATCAAGGACCTCCAAGGAGAAGTGAGCCAGCTGAAGGAACAGCTCAGTTCCAGAAATGGATTCATTTCTCATCTCCTGCAGAAAAACAAGTGTCTCTCTGCGAATCTCCACCTCATCTCTAAAGAGCTGGATGACCAAGAAAGCCAGCACAGCCAAAGAAAAAGCAGCAGGGGGGTGAAGAGGCTCCGGCAGTTAGTGGAGGAGACAAAGATGCTGCTGGATGACAGGGAGAAGGAGAAGGAGAGCCCCCCACCTGAGGCCAAGAAAAGCAACCAAAGACGCTTCTGGTGGCCGTTTGGCAAGAAGGACCCCAAGAAGAGCTCCCAGGCTGAGGAGGAGAGCCCCCAGACTATGGAGGCGAGCCCCAAGACTGAGGAGGAGAGCCTCCAGGGTAAGGCGGAGAGCCCCAAGACTATGGAGAAGAGCTCCCAGACTGAGGAGGCGAGCCTCCAGGGTAAGGCGGAGAGCCCCCAGACTATGGAGAAGAGCTCCCAGACTGAGGAGGAGAGCCTCAAGGCTAAGGCGGACAGCCCCCAGACTATGGAGGCAAGCCCCCAGACTGAGGAGGAGAGCCCCCAGACTGAGGAGGAGAGCCTCCAGAATGAGGAGGAGAGCCTCCAGACTGGGAAGGAGAGCCTCCAGGCTGGGAAGGATGAACTCCCGACTGAGAAGATCACGCTACAAGAAGCCGACAAGGCCACGAACAGAAAGAAAAGAGGCTTCTGGTGGCCCTTCAGCAAGAAGGACCGCAAGAAGTGCCTCCAGGCTGAAAAGAAGAGCCCCAAGGCTGAGAAGGAGAGCCCCCAGACAATGGAGGAGAGCCCCCAGATCATGGAGAAGAGCCCCCAGGCTGAGAAGGAGAGCCTCCAGGCTGGGAAGGAGAGCCTACAGGCTAAGATGGAGAGCCCCCAGACTGAGGAGGAGAGCCCCCAGACTATGGAGGAGATCCCCCAGACCATGGAGAAGAGCCCCCAGGCTGAGAAGGAGAGCCCCCAGACTGAGGAGGAGAGCCTCCAGGCTAAGGCGGAGAGCCCCCAGACTATGGAGGAGAGCCCCCAGACTGAGGAGGAGAGCCCCCAGACTGAGGAGGAGAGCCTCCAGACTGAGGAGGAGAGCCTCCAGACTGGGAAGGAGAGCCTCCAGGCTGGGAAGGATGAACTCCTGACTGAGAAGATCACGCTAGAAGAAGCCGACAAGGCCACGAACAGAAAGAAAAGAGGCTTCTGGTGGCCGTTCAGCAAGAAGAGCTGAAAGAAGAGCTGCAAGAAGAGCCTCCAGGCTGAGGAGGGTGAACGTATATGTTATGTTCGTGTATGTTAGTATGCTGTTGCTGTGTTATTTCCACACCAAAGGTGTCGCTGTGCGTGAGAGTTAAGAGAAGCAGAGCGTGAGGTGAAAAAGACAAGTGCTGCGAATAAAGTTGTGAGAAGAAGCAACATCTCCTCCTTGACCGGAAGCACCGTAGACCTTAATGCACTCATCAACATTTCTGATGTATTTCTATGAGTGTCTTGCTGTGCTCCATCGCTTGTGTCTCTTTCCAGCTTGAAAATGTCGAGTCGACAACGTGAATAACTCGTTGGAAACACAGGATCTTCTCACGGTGTCTGACGAGAGCAGCCTTTTGGAAAGCGGGAAAGAACAGCTGGTACGGAAAACAGCAGCTGCACTTCCAGCATGGATTTGGTGAGCCGATCTGAAGAAAACAAGATAATAACCAAAGGGCACTTTATCCTGTATTTTGAACCTAAAGAGTGTTGTTGCTTTATTATTATTTTTCTCTCTAATAAACCAACATACTGATAAACAGCTGTGCAAAGTTTAATGACACTTGGCAAAACTTTTTTGAAAAATGGGGGGGGGGAATCTGGAGGAAAAGAAAGAACAAAACAATGTGGAACATGTCAGTGTGGCCGCCAAAGTCAGTACACAAAGCTGACGTATATGACGGACGTCTTTTGGAGTTTCGGCAGGTGCAGGTCGGGGAAAGGCAGGACGCCGTCGCTGTCTATGTGTGTCTGGACTGTGTAAGCTTTGACCTCGGCGCCCCACTCCAGCACCGACCGGTGGATGACCCCCAGCCTGGCCTGTTCGTGATACGCGGCCCCCGACTCCCTGCCCAGGAACATGTCTTGTCTCCGGGAAGGAGGCCGACTCGGAGCATCCTTCCTCGGCTCCACAATCCAATCCAGATTCGTGTCTCTATTAAATCTGTTTGTGTCTAAGTAAACGCCGTTGTCTGTCTCGGGGTCGACGTTTGATTCCGCGTTTCTGCCTCGGTGTGCCTCCGGAGGTGGCGGCGGCGGCGGCGCGTGAGGCAGGTGGATCACCGTCAGCCGCTCCAGGCGATGCACGGCGAAGTGTCGCCCCGGCGTGGAAGACGGCGTCCCCCGGGCTCCCGCGGGGCCGCAGTGGATCAGAGTGAGGTGCGTCACCTCCGAGTTGTTGAGCAGCCGAGCCGCGTCGGACGGCGACGTGAACCAGACCGTCAGGCGCTTCGTCCGGAAGGCGGGGGGGGGGTGGCGGTGCGGCGAGCGGGACGTCCCTGCATCTGCAGTCCGACAGGGCGGCGGTGCTGCAGGGCGGCGGCTCCTGGCTGCAGGAGTAGCGGACGAAGTGGGTCGGGGTCACGTAGGCCAGCTGCAGGTCGCAGCGGTGCAGGTCGCAGCGGTGCGGGTGGCAGCGGTGCAGGGCCGCCGACACGCAGAGCAGCACACGGAGGAGCGAGGCCGGGGGGCCGAAGGCGGGCATCACTGCAGGGGGGCGGACTCGGGCCGCATGCTCCACCCGCTCCTCGGGTGGAGGGGATGTGTGTGCGAGAGAGAGACCACCTGCAGAGAAGATTAACATGTTCAAGCAGCAGTACCGTCAGTTGAACACACTGAATTCAACAAATTCCATTTTGATTTTCATTCACTTTGCGCCCTGAGATACACGTCGTCCAAACATTTCTGAGAGCAGCTTTTCTAATCTGATCAAGAAACACCGACCACCAAATACTGCGAATGTCATCTGTGACCGTTTCAAATGCTTCGGTTCTTCTTCACGAGTTCCCACGAGTCGTCCGAGTCTCACGGGGAGAGACATGAAATCTTCTAACAAAACGACTCAACCCTGCATATTCACACGATTTACTGTAAAAAAAGAAAGTAATGTTGTGAAAGTTTACCCTCAATCCTCGATCAGGATTTGTACTTCTGAATGTGTCTCTTTAATTTTTCTCACATGCAAGTACAATTTACACCATGTCATCTACTTTTCAAGCTTTTATTGACGACATCTAAAATGTAAAAGTTGAAACTTTTAGATCATTTCGATTAGAAGTTCCTTTTTTGTTTAAGATAAAAAGTCATGCTTTCTATCTACATTACCATTTTTTCTTTTAAGTGTCTCAATCCAAGCAAATGATTTAAACACATCCTTATTTGCAGTTTCAACCTGTTTCATTCACCTGTTTTTCAGTTGATATTTCATGAGAAACAGGTTTTACAGTATTTTCACTGTTCGCGCTTAATTAAGTTGTGAAAATCAAAATTACAGGTAAATTGAATTGAATGCTTGATATTGACAATCCAATATAGTTTTTTTGTTTTCAATCAACAATACTCTTTTTGTAATTAAATACAGTTGAAGCAACGTCACATCAGTTGTACTTACAATGCGTTTTTCTTTTCTTTTTTTCTTGACTCTCAACTTCTACATTTTAGATGCAAATGCAAACTCGTCCTTTAACGTATATCATTACAAGTAAAGATCCGGCTCGATGCACTTTAGCTAATTATAGGGGACGATCATTGTATCTATGGTGTTGTTGTTGTTGTGTATTATGCATGAAAAGTGAAAAGTAGGGTCTTTTCTTTACGCAGAAATATCCAAAGTGAAAACATCATTTCTAAGTAACGCTGCAGAGACTGAAGGCTGAATCCAAAGACGTCATTTCAGCCAAACTGAGGCCGAATTATACACGTTTGGATGGAAAACGCCGGAAGGATCGTGCAGAGATGAAAAGGGGACGAAGAAGAGAAAAAATGAAATGCGGAAATAGTGGCAAATGTTTTCACAGCTGAAAAGACGAAAGTGTTTCATGTGAGGCTCTTTAATCCCGAAATCAGAAAATGTGACTTCTCATACTTCATTTTGCAATTGTGACTTTTTACGTTGTATAATTAGAACACATGTTTAAATTGTGTTGTCGGTGGCTTTTTTTTGAAGAGCACGTCATTGGTAATTCATCACTAGTCCAGCAGCCGGAATTAATGTTTTCCTTGCACACATTCCTCTTTCTCATGTAAAAATGAGCCACGTCGCGTCTCTTCCACTGACACATTTTGGCTTTTTCATGCTTGCTGCAGTTAGTTTCCACACCGAGATGCTGGTTCAGTGAAGTATTGGAACAGGGTGTTAGTATCTACCATTCTAAGAGTTGCTTACCTCCACTAGCTTGTTCTTTCTAAACACCTGTTTTACTGATATTTTAGTATTTTACTTTCACAAAACTACTTTCGTTTGTGTTTGAGTCAAATGAAAATAATGTTGTTTTTTTTTTAAGACACATACTGAAAATACTTGTATTTATTGAGTTATTGCATTTATGCGCACGAACAATAAAGCGCTCCATCGCCTCGGGCGGTCAGGAGGGAATCACAGCGGCGAAAGAGTCTTTCCACCTCGGGAGCCGGTATTAAAAACATTTGCGGATACAGTGGATCCACCCAGTGTAAACACAGCATACCCCCCAAAAAATGAAGAAAGATTTGAGGATATGCTTATATTCGTGGTAAACGGGGCCTGAGACATATGTTTGCTTCTTCTATTATGAGAAGTATTTCAAGCTTTTATCCTAAATTAACAAAAACCTGATCCGATTTTTGTCGAGCCAACGACTCACCTTGATGTAACTTTTTAGATGTACTGTTGATGTGTCGACCTTGAAATGTTTAGTGTTGAAATACAAATTTGCACCATGAGGGGGTGTGCTGGGTCACAAAGAGAAGCAGAAGGGGGGGGGGGAAATAGGTAAACAAGACAGTGGAGCAGTGTCTGTAATGATGCATTATTCAGAGACACAATATAGACTTTTGCAACGACCGAATGAATGACAGACTGAAGTGTACAGGCTTCTGCACCGAACCACTGATCTCTACAGAATGTCAGATTCGAGACGTCTCGGCCACACATAACAGGCGAGGAACTCCACCACTCCAACGGCCAGACAAATGTCAAATTAGTGTAGTTCCTCTGAATTCTTCCACTGCATTCCTGGTGTGGCGTTATGTAACTGTGTCTCTATTACCAGCCACATCTCGGCTAATTTAAAAAAATATGTATATATTTCAGTTATTGATTAGAATAACAACCTGTGGATGACCCCGGGGACTGGGTGTGGGCCCTTCTGCGGCTTGTTGGACAAATCAGTGCACAGTCGGTTATGAAATGACCTCCGCACTGGATTATTGTTCCCCGACACTTTGGTGGCAACACTCCAAGCCACGAAAACCCCCCAGTCTGCCTCGAGTCTGATGGCCGTTTGCACCAAAACAAAACAAAAAAAAAATGTTGGAATGGAATTAGGGAAGTGAATGGGGCAGGTCGACCGCTTGTGCAAATGGTGTTTGAAACTCAATAGTGGCATAAAATCTTCTCCGAGGTCACTCCCCCTGTGTATCTATCATCCATTGAGTATTTTCATACGCAGACATTAAGAGAGAGGACGTGGAAATACCGACAGCTGGTTTGGATCAGGACTCTCTCTCTTTCTCTCTCTCTCTCTCTCTCTTACTAACACACACACACACACACACAGTGTGATTCTGCAATGGGCGTGTTCCCCCTGCACTATGGTTCGGGACACATTGTTTGGCACTTTTAGCCCACATTGAGTTTCACACACACCAACGTGCACATTTAGAAAATTACAACTGTGCAGATTGCGCTGAGATTCCAGGGAAAACACCGTTTTGAAATGTCTGGGTCGATTTCCTCCCGCTTGGCAAGCCGTGTGAGAGCAGGACGCGACTTTTCTGCCGCAGTTTAAAGGCCGGACGCAGTTGACCACTACATTCTTCCTTCGGCCCAAGGTCACGTTAAAACAAACAATAATTATCATTCACAGTAAATTCAACTCCCCACCACCCCCACCCTTTTGTTTTTGTTTTTTTAAACTTCACTTTAATCCAACACAACAGAATTCTACAACCCAAAGTGAAAGGACACTTTGATTTTTATGACAGATTTGGTCAAATAAAAAATATTTTTAAAGATGAACTTATCTCAGATGTCTCTGGAAAGTTTACTTTAACAGCTACGTGTGTGGGCTTTTACTTTACCATCTATCTATCTATCTATCTATCTATCTATCTATATATATATACATATATATATATATAATGTGAATCACTTTAAAGCCACACTAATAGCTCACCTTAAAAAGTAGATAAACATAATAAAAAAACAAAACAAGCCACAGCCAGTGAAAACAAATGAGCTAATACAACCAAATAAACATATTGTAGTCGTTAATCTTCATTAGGCAACGTGTGAGTTATGGCTAAGTTATGTTGGAGAGTCGTAGAATAACAAAAAACAGACCATGACCTCATATGAGTCACTTTTCGCTGGAAAGCTGTTTGTGCTGAACTGGATCAAATGTGAGACGGGATGAAAAAGAGCAGATTCCCAGTAAATCACACATGTCAAACAGGACGAGGAACAAAGGACATTCAATCTGACTTTGTTTTCTGGGTTATGAGGAGCTTCTCCAGGAATCACTGTGAAGGATCACGTTGGTTTCATGACAGAGGCGATGGCAGAAGATATTAAAAAAAAACCCATCTCTGGTTCCCATGTCTCCACTGTTATCCCTTCATCTGCAGGTTAAGGTAGAATAAATAAAGTATTGGACATGTGGAACAATTGCAAGTGTCTTATTAGTCACATTTAATGTTTTGGGTTGGGTTTTTTTGCAAATAGCCCAGATTATTTGGTAGGACAGGGGATCTTTTATAGAAAAAGATGTTTGTAATTTGATTAACTTAAAGCTTAATATCCCCCCTTTTTTTATCTGCTATCATAAATACTTTTGGCCAAATGCCACATTCACTGCTGCAAATGGAGGGGGAATACACCTCCTTTCCCTTGTTTTAAGAATGAATTTAAAATGTATTAGAGCTCCATAATGACTTTGAAAGAGCCACCAGATTTCTAAACTGTTGTTATTTTAATGTTTCTGCTCCATGCCTGGAGAACAGTTTTTGTTTTTTAAATCTAATTTCATATGCTATTGCTGTTTTGTGTACCTCTGACACCCTCTAGCATCTGGTTTGTTTATAGTCCTATACAAGAGTTTGTATTAAATAAAAAAATTTTTTTTTAAATAAACCAAAAAAAACATCTACATCATCGTAAATGAGGCAAGTGACGATGACGCGTCATAGCGAGTTTTTAAACTGCAGTCTGAACTGTAGTTTGTCAATGGGAATGGGTTCGCAAATGGGATTTTGTAAAACAAATGCTGCCACCAGCTTCATTTTTAATAGATTTCCTCAAATAGCAAGTAAAGTTGTTAAAGGGACTCGACACTGCCACCCAAATACAGCCGAGGCACGAGAGAAATCTTAGGTATTTCCTCTTGTAAAACAAATTGGAGAACACATTGAGTTCTGAAAAATAAAGGTACAATTGAGATAAAGTTATGATAGAGATGCAGAAAACATTGAAACATAGCTCATTGGTTCATGAAAACCTTAAAGCAGAGATTACAATTGACTGTTAAAGTTGCGATCACGTTCTCAAGTGCAGGATTAAGGCGGTGACAGGAGCAAAATAACAGCCCACGCCTCAGAAATGAAAACTTTCTGGAGAGATAATCCCATCCAGCACTGTGCCACCGGTTTAGACGTGACTCTCTGTTTGAGTCACCCCACAAGCCCAGAGGTCAAAGTGACTTTATGGGTCAAGGGTTGAAGTTTGCCCGGTTAAAAACAGCCTTAATCTCACTCTCCAAGTCCAGGCTGGCAGTAAACATGAAGGCTCCGTCACTGGTCATGTCCAGCATCATGAGCAGTTCAGTTTCCCATCTGTGCAGATTTGCCAGATTATTACACAACACAGGAATGCACATGCTATGTTGCTCTGTAATGTGATATGAGAATATGTGCAGCAGGACATCCACAGCGCAAAACTATACAGGGACATAAACATTTTTTTATTTTTTTTTAAACATTAGAGCAATCGTAAAAGGGTTTGAAGCGGTTTCGGTGTTTGCTGTGCGACTTACCTCAGAGTGCTGCTGTGGAGCAGAGATGTGAATGCGTCAGTTTGAGGCTGGGATGGGGAGGAAAACTCACACATCCAGCTGACGTCAGGATGAGGGGAGTTTACCAGAGAGGAAACTGTAGCTCACATTAAGTTGGAGGCTGGGCTCAGCTCTCAGAGCTGTGTGCTGTAACACATTAAAAAAAAAAGGGCTTTCACGTTACTTCAACACAAGTACAGATGTTCTTCTCCAATGAAACTAAGCTGTTATTAAGGTTTTCACAGGGCTCAGGAGAGTCTTAACATACAAGTTAAAAGTTCAACGTCAGTTTTCAAAACCTGATCAGTGTAATAACCGGATTATCACAATAAGTCTTTTAATTGTAATGAAATGGGACATTGAAGAGTCATCTTCTGAGAACAAGTTTGGCTCTTTTTGTTTTTGACATTTCTGGTGATTTCCAAGCCTGTTGCATTCACGTACCATCGGACATATCGCATTTACTTCTTCGGACTTCCCTACTGACTGAAAACTGATTTGACAATTAGAACTCGGTCACTGAATTTACATAAATATTCGTTTTATATATCTATATATCTTGATTGCATTTTTTCTTTTTATGCAATGGCTATTTTTGTTTTGTTTTGCCCATCTTTGTTGACAATAACAATGTATTTATTTAACATCTGGACACCTCCGTCCATTTTTACTCTGTTGAGCAGCTAATTAGTCATCTCTTTCAGCTCATACAGCTTGTAATCAATCAATTTTGTGATTTCCCTTTCATTACTCATCATATTAAGTCCAATGTATCTGTGCAATGAGTTCAACCTTAAATTTGGAGTGTGCGAGTTCCAAGGTTTGGATCCACGTCGTGAGACTGAAAATCCGTTTGCGATGCAAGTAGAAATTACTCGCTTTTGTTGAGATACGTCAACTTATCAGCTATGTTTGTTTTCTGGTGCACTTTTCGTCTTTTGAAATTCAACCCCGTCGGGGGAAGTGGGTCCAAGGCTTCCGAGGCTCCTTGAAAGCATCATCCCTCCCAGGCTTCAGATCCGGGAAGTTGCTCCCAGCAAGCAGTCGGTCGTCTTTCTGGGATCGTTTCTCGCGGCTCCGCCCGCTCTGGTTTCTCCGCAGCTCCGTGATGTAACGTACCACCGTTTGTCGCCTTCTTCGGTATCTTCTTCTGACAACAAACAGCGAGCACCGGCGGTGGGGAATACAAGGGAGGGATGGTCTCCATGGATTTCGCCTCATTCCTTGGCGTTTCCTTCGCCCTGCTCGCGGTCGTCGTCTGGGCTCGTGGTGAGTTCATGGCCGGTGGCCGTCGACGGTTCTCTCCCGTAATAATTAATACGTCTGTGACATTATTTCACCTCGGAAACGTTTATGAGAATTGTTTTAAAAGAAGGGAGGTTAATGTGGCTGGGAAACAAACATGGCGGCCGGTTCCCTGACGTCTGACCAAAACACTGTGAATCTGCATCTGATTTATTTAATGAGGTGGTGAAAAAAAATCATCTCCTATCTTCTTAGATCGACAGCCTTTCAATGTGTACAACCTTACGGGAAAACGGTGATAAAAAGCCTTTTAAAAAGCTCGGGAATAATTGTGAATAACATAATAAATGTTTGTCATCATAACGGTCGAGAGGAAACAACAGACTCCTTCTGCTTGTTCTAACACAGGTTGTCTGTAGTTCCTCTTTCGAGTTTTCAGTATTACCCAATACTCAAGTTGTGCAACATGTCTGAGACATATCAAGCCCCCCCCCCCCCCCCCCCCCCAAAACAAATGTGCATTTCTTCATGTGAAAATAAATAACACCTTGCATTTGCAGGGGGGGAAACATACTTGTGTTTTTGTATTTGTGCATCAGTTAGAAAAGAGTGAGCAAATCTGACTCGTTTTGTTTGACACATAAAGGAGATCGTCTTGGGTTTTTCGACCTTATTGAAAACAACAAAACGATATGCAAGGTTCGTAGCCACAGGGCGACCGTGCCAATGTTGGGATGGTCGTGTTGTTACGTCACATGACCCACCGTGTGTGAAACAACACTTCAAACACTCCAACGTCTCACTGGCCAAGTGTTTGGTTTAAGTTACTCAGTAATTTGGACATAATAGACCTCTGATGGTAAATCTCTCTAGTGCTGAATAAATCAAGAAACGTCGAAGGTTCTCTAGTTCTCTAATTCACAATTCTTCCAATTGCAGTACGATAGAGAACACAACACAGTTGTGTCACTGAGCAAACTCGACTTCACGACCACAAGCCGCCTGTCAATCAGAGTCACCTGGTGACGCTTGACTCAGTGCGAGAGTGGAAGTGGCAAGATTCTCTGTGGTGACGGAAGCCACAAGCGGAATCCACAGCTCCGAATGTTACGGTTTACACGACTCCGTTTCATGTACAGCTCCTAATCTGTTTTTGTTGTTTTTTTCTTCTAAAGGGTTGAGTTGTAATGAAACCACAGTGCGGCTAAACGTTAACAGCCCGGAAGCTGGTATAAGCATCCGAACACCCGGTGTCGTGTAAACGGACCCCCTCCAACAGTGAAGACAGCTTTCGCGTACACAGTTTTTTTTCCCCGTTGCCGTGGAAACGGGGGGGGGGGGGGGGGGGGGGGGGCTCCGAGAGTTGCGCTCCAGTTGGTCGAGGACGTCCAGATGGGCACCGCCGCTCGCTTCCGTAGACGTCCAGAGACGCTGGAGACGGAACGAGTGTGGAACTGACCAACGGCGCCGGAACAATTCCGCTCTTCAGGAGCGACGTTGAGTAACTCGGCGAAACACGTTTGCCACGTGCGGAGAGCCACGACAGGGCCACTTCTGTTTTCTTTGACCAGTGCGTCGCTTCCTCTGCAGCCACGTGCAGTTTTCCCATGCACGCCAACCAACGTTCATCTGGGGGGGGGGGGGGAATTCCTACTGATCTCAATGATTAGTTGCAGACGCAGCCACTTTCCAGTGAACCCTGCGTCGGCCCGAAAGAGAACATTTCCGAGTAATGCCTGGATAAATATCTTGATTGTCTCCAGTACATTCCGTAATACCAAACACATGTTTTTGAGGTATTTGTGGTAGGCGGTCTGCCAAAATGAAATAACGTTTGATAGTCCGCATTCGCCACAGCCTGGCGACGCTCCGTAAACACGCCGTGAAATGTTAATGTTGCGTTTGGTGGTTTTCAGAGACTTTGTGTTAAAATCATGCAGATTGGAGCTGGAAACTCAAAGGGCTAATGGAGCCTGGAGTCGCTGGCTTTTAAGAATTTCAAACATGTTTGCGAGAGTTGCATTGCAGGCTATGCGCTACAGCGGCTGTCCAGAAGAACAGCCGCTGTAGCGTGTCAAAAATAACCCGGCTGCTGTTTGTTTTCCGTACTGAAGACACACACACACACACACACATGCATGGAGAGGACAGAATGCTCTAAACATAAACAATGGAGAGAAACAATAGAAAAAAAGACAAATTGAATGCATCAAACGTTGTGGCATAATATCTAAATATATATTGTGTCGTGATACGGCCTCAGAATATTGAGGTGTAGGTGAAAGGATCACGTTTCCTCCACACAGCGAACACGCACTCGCTTGTCGTTATTTATCATTATTTTTTTCACGAAAAACGTTTCTTCTGGGCGAGCTGCTAGCTTTACCCGTCTGTGCACGGCGTTCAGGGCGTCGTCGGGGAGAGCGCAGGCGACGTGCGTCGTCGTGTTTTCAATGTAACGCGGGTCCGATGTTTTCTGTTTTAACTGCAGAAAGTGATGAGTCACTAAGCAGCAACTTGTCCTGTCATGACTGGGGCTTTCCCACAAGACTCTTGTTCCCCCTGTTCGCTGCAGGTCCAGTGTTGTAAAGGGAGAAACGTTGAGGGAGTTCGTATTAAATTATTCAGTAGCTTTAATGGCGTTTAATTGGGAGCTGTCAGCAAAAAACCTCAAAACGGTCATACTGTAATAAAGTATTGACTAACATCGTGTACAGTGGTATTAATGATGACATTCGTAACTAATGCAGGACGAGTTCCGACTATTGTCTCCTCCTGCTTTTTCGTTCTCGTTGAATCTCGTGGCCGAATTTGAAGCCACTCTTTGCATCAAAACGTTTTTTGTGTCTTGATGCTTTACGAAGCGCTCATGTGACCTCCGGTAAGGTTTGCTTTCTCTTCCTGCCTTTTATCTGTTATTTCTGCTTTGTAGGCACTTGTCATGTGAGTGCGGTTTGGTCACCATAACTTGTGATGTTTATTGACTTCTGGTTCCCATCATATTTATTTGCGAGACTAAGAACTTTTTGCTTTGTCTTCTAATAGCTTACCTACTTTGAGGATAAATCCTTGTGTTTTTTGGGTTGTTTTTTTTTTGCAGGTTTCAGAGGATCGTAGGACTTGTATCGTCTGGTTCTTGTTAATAATTGACATTAGCAGTTTAACTTAGAAGCTCTGCCTGTGTGTGTGTGTGCCTGTGTGTGTGTGTGTGTGTGTGTGTGTGTGTGTGTGTGTGTGTGTGTGTGTGTGTGTGTGTGTGTGTGTGTGTGTGTGTGTGTGTGTGTGTGTGTGTGTGTGTGTGTGTGTGTGTGTGTGTGTGTGTGTGTGTGTGTGTGTGTGTGTGTGTGTGTGAGAGAGAGAGACTTGTGGCGACAGCCTCCGACACCAACGTCTCTGTTGTGGTTGTCACCTCGTTTCCGCAGTGAACATGCGGCCACGTCTATTACCCCCCCCCCGTGTCTTCGTGCACCTTCAGCGTTTGCGTGGGTGGGTGTGATCACATGGGAACACGCACACGGGATTTCACAGAGGAAACAAAACCATGTTTGGTTTTGTTTTTGTTTGTTTTTTTGGACTCGTGACCATAAACGTGTTCTTCTTTGACTCTTATGAATGAAACGATCGCAGCTTCCAATGTTGCAATGTGAATTTTGTAACTATCGTGTTACTACAGTGGAGATAGACGTCTTGTTTGTCTGAATACAGGATGGAGGTTGAATTTTATTCGGTCGGTATAGGTGGTGAAACCGCACATCCGTCTGTTTCCTCCTCGCCTTGCAGAACATCCTGCAGCATTTAGACACCACCCTGATCACAGATCTGCTTTTAGCCGCTGTGTGGCCTGCGCCCTCTGGTGGCGCATTAATTGCATTGCACCACACTGAGATCTTGGTTGACTCCAACCTATTAAAAAAAAAAAGAAGCGCCCTGAAGGGTTGTGGATCAGATCGACCGTCATTGTCCTGCGATCTTCTGTCAATGTCTTCCGGGTGTTTTTACGTCGTGCCGACCCTGCAGCCTGACGCTCGTTTGCCTCAACAGTGGAGCCGCCGGCGAACGTGACCCTGCACTGCCAGAGTATGAACAACGTCTTGAAGTGGGAGTACGACCGGGACACGCCGGGACTCAAGTTCAGAGTCGACATCGGAGCCTATTATGGAACAAATATGGAGGGGTGGGTGTTTTGTTTGTTGACACAGTATGTTTTACAATGCATTTGCTTACAGCTCACAGTTTTAAGATGGGGAAGGTGGAGAAATAGAAGCAAATGTGGCCCGGAAATGTTAAGATTTAGCCTCTAAGTCAAACTAATACAATATAGTGTACATTTAACATCCAGGAGTAGATTCACGAGCAACAACTCAAAGTAGTTTCTGTTTCCAAGCGTTGAATTTGAGTTTCTTGTGTGTAAAAGCCTGAAAGAAAATCCTAATGATGAATCAGTTTGAAACTCCACGCAAGCTGTGACCTTTGACCTCAAGGCCGTTTAAATGAGTCGTTTTGTTTTCCAGTTTTCGTAATGTGTCTTGGGTGGAGCCTCCCGCCCTCGAGGCTGACCTCTCCTTCCTGTCGGAACCGTCCCAAATCTATTACCTGACCGTGACCGCCGTGGTCGGCAACGAGGAGTCTGAGCCCGCCCCGTCGGAGGACGGCATCACCTTCAGCTACTACAAGGACGCAAACGCCAATCATATATGTGAGCCACGATTTGGAAACGAGTCCCAATTAGTCCATGAGAAAATAGAGCGAAATCGCCGGCGTGGGTCCGTAGCGTGACTCTGTGCCGTCTCCACTGTGCGTCGTCAGGTTTCGTGGCGCTCCCGTCGGTCAACGTCACGGCCAGGCCCCACGACCGCGTCCTGCTGCGCTTCCAGCACCCGTGGCTCACGCTGTACGAGGAGGTGCGCGGCGGCCGGGAGGCGAGGACCAGGAGGAAGAAAAGCCACGACGCGCCCCCGAGCGACGAGCTGCCCTTTTTCGAGTACAAGGTCACAATCGTCAGCCAGGTCAGTTTCACTTTTTTTCCCCCCACTTCCCGTCGGAGGAAATGCGACCTTTCGCCAGTTTCCCATATTTGATTACCACGCCAACAAAAAGGGGGGGGGGGGGTTTGATTTGACGCCAAAGTTTGATTGCCAAGGTTCGTCTTTAAGGCGTTGGTCAGTTTTCTTGAGTTCCTCCGTTTCCCCGTGTGCAGAAGGAGGATCACACGTACCAGTGCGAGGAGGCGGTGTGCGAGGAGCTGCTGCCGGTCGACCCCCAGCAGGACCAGCACTGCCTGCAGATCAACGGGGAAATGGACCTGGACCCGACGCCCATGCTGGTGAAAGGCAGCCGAGTGTTCTGCGCCCAGTCGTTTCAGGAAACGGCTCCCGGTTGAGTGACCTCCTGCCCTTTGTTTCTACGTTCCGCGCCCGCCGCGAAGCATCGTGGGTTGGCAAATAAAAGCTTACTTGAAGCGGCGTGGGGAAGCGGGGCCGGCGCTTTGCCTCTGTGCGCCTCGTGGCGTTTAAGAACTTGACCTTAAAAGATGTTTGGACTGCGCCTCCGCGCAGTCCAAACATCTTTTAAGATCAAGTTCTTAAACGCCTCCCGAGTCTCTGGTGTGACGTGGCGCTTCTATGTAATCTGCAGCTTTTGCCTTTTTAAACCGTTTTATTTCACATTTAAAGTCATTCAACATTGAGGTTTTTTTGCCTCTAGGACACAAAAATGTTAAAGGTTTATAGACTTTTTTTTTTATAGACGTTCTCCAGCTTTCAGCTCCAACAGACCATGACGGATGTTTTACAGCCGCTTCCCTTTGCGATAACATTTCTTTGTGTGTTTTTTTTGTTTGTTTTTTTGTTCAGATCAGACGTATTTCTACGTCGGGGCGGTCTTGTCGGCTGCGGTACTCACCGTGCTCGCGCTCGTCTTCTACATGATGTTCCGCAAAAAGACGAAGCCCTCGAGAGACGCTCATCCCCCCAGGCCCCTGGTACGCCAGTATTGACCCGTTCAGATTGAGCTCGTTCAGATTGGGTTTGTTCGGGTTGCAGTCGACACTGACCGAAAGCCGTCTCTTGTAGAACGTCTCCCACCAGGGGACGCAGCAGACCCTGATCCCGGTGGAGGAGTCGATCACCGTGATGGACGTGGTGCCTCCGTCGCCCACGCCGCTCCTGGACGGCACCGACGTCCAGGACTGCCTGGACCTCACGTCCCCCGCCGCTATTTCCGCCGACGACACCCTCCGCATGCGCCTCGGGCCGCCGCCCCGTGACGACGGGGAGACCGGCGTCGGAGAGGAGGAGTCGGCGTACCAGCACGGCGGCAGCCTGGACGAGGACGAGCCCCCGTCCAGCTACGAGAGGCGCGGCGTGCCCCTGCGGCTGGGGCCGGGCGACCAGATCGAGGGCTACCGCGGCTGAACGCTCTCCAAGTCCCGCACGGTCAGCAGGTTACACATTTCCCCGAACGCAGACAAACGTGTCAAAGGGTCGCCGAGAAGGAGCTGTAAGATCCGCGACGCCGCTTTAACGTCAATAAATAGGTCAGTGGTCGCCAACGCCGCATGCGAAACGATGATTACAGCAGCCTCAACATTTCTTTAGAGAGTAAACAAACAAACAGAGCTTGACGTCCTTTATCAGTCAAAGATTCACACACGATGGGATCAACAATCCGCCCAGACAGAATAACTGCTTCCATCCATCGTGCTGTTATAATATAAACAATGTTTTCCTAACATCGGGGGGGGGGAAATGTACTTTTTTTTAAAAATAGTACTATTAGAATAACCCCGAGTTGTGAGGTAAGAATCACGTCTTGCTGCTTTTTTCTTTTCCGCCGTTGGAGCCGGCGAGGAAACGTGAACCGATGAGGGTTAGGGTTAGCTAACTGCTAGCTAATTAGCATTTAGCTAATTGCTAGTTGCAGGACAGCGAGTTTCAGGGAGTTTTGCTTCAAAGTCCGAGACACTGTGAGGAAAGTGGAGATACGAGGGCGCAGCAGCGCTAAGGGCTGGTGGTTCTACCTCACCAGGGTGGATTTCACACCTCAAACTGATTCCCGTCAAAAAAGAACTCCTCAAAAAGGAGCCTCGCATTAATTTTAGATCAATAATCAGGTTATTTTTTTTCGTTTCCCTCATCCGACGTCTTTTGCATTCATCAGTAATCCTGCAGCCAAAATCTGATTATTTGCACTCGTGTTTTTTTTCCTGTGTAATCAGGCTACTAAGCTCCTTTAGTTCACATTTGATGGACACAAAAAAACGGGCATCTCAATGTTTTTTTTACTGTAAATATGTGACTTTATCTCGAACATTTTGAATTTAATTCCCCTTTTTCCGTTTGAACATGTTGAAAGGTGCCTAATCATGTATGTAAACAAGTGCTTCATTTACTTCACGTCTGCGCTACGCAAACGGTTTGAAAATGAATGAAAGGCTCAATGTGTGAGGAAAATAGATATTCCTAAAGGAACGGCGTCGGCCGTGACGCAAGAGTCCAAGCGACTGATGATTTTAAGGATTCGATCGGTGCCTCGTTTCTGTGACCCAACAATCCTTCATTCGCTCTGTTCACACAGTGAACTGGGTGTTATTAGCACTTTATTCAGCGTTGAAATAACTTGTAAAGTTGTTTTTGCCAACATTCAAAGAAGAAAATGATTCAATCCATCCTTAGAATTATATATATATATTTTTTTTTTTTTTTTTTTGCAGGTTGCATTTTGCCAAAACTGATGTGTTGTGCATCTTAATAAAAGCCTTGTACTGCATGTACCTTTTTATTGTGTGTTGACTTTCCTTGTTTGCTGGCTTGAATAGAAGAAGTTGAGGGCAGAGCTCTTCCATCCGGTTCTGCTGCGCGTTTGTTTGTATGCGAGGGAACAAACGCATCACGTGAGCGACGTGACATTTGAGCCATTCGCTCTGTTCCTCCCTTTGAATCCAGTAAAGCGACGAGGAACCCCCCCCCCCCCCCCCCTCCTCCTCCCCCCCGCATGTCCTACAACAACGTGTGTGTGCCGTTTCCTTCCTCTTCTCAGGAGTGTGTGTGTGTGTGTGTGTGTGAGCCGCTTCCAGTAAGTCGATGACTTTTCACCTCTGCCGAGGATTTGTTCATCCTGAATCCACATATTAGTCTCACATCTTCACTGTTCTCGCACTTTGAACTCAACTAAACCTGATTATTGTCTGATAGATGTGTACACAAGTGAGTTTTGCTGAGTGTGTTGTATTTATAAACTGCAAAATAACACATGTTATGTCCAGTCTTTTAGACAATAATTTGCAGTTTTTTCTAGAATAGAGTATCAATTGCAACCAAATCTGAAAGTGTTGTCTGACATGTACGTCCACTGTCCATCATATATTAAATCCACAATAAAATATATTAAAAGCCCTATGCGAGCCACTGTACATCATTAACCACTAAAAACAGTAAGAATCCTCTAAAACACAACAAAATCTAAAACGACTTAGAATTTCACTGTACGTCAGACATAAAAATCCACTAAAACTCAATAACATCCACTGTATATCATACATTATCCACTCAAAACAATAGAAATCCACTGAGACGCTCTAAAATATACTAAAAGCACTATAAGATCCACTATCTCATTCATTAACCACTCAAAACAGTAAGAATCCTCAAAAACACTACAAAATACAGCTGAAACAATAAAACCCACTGTTAATCACACCAGCACACCAAAGGAGGCAAGTTATTAGATAATTGTAAAAATATGATGATAAAGTAATGAAAAATAGTTGTTAATAACATAATTATATACTGCCTTGGCAGATATGATGTTATTGGTCGTCATTACATGATTGGTTGTTGCAGCAACATTATAATATAAACAGTTCAGCTTAAAATGGACTTTTATTCATGGTTCATCTGTCTTCTACTCTGAACTCAGAATCAACCATTTCAGTTGTCAATATAAAAAAAACAACCTTTTCTTCACATTTAGCCTCGCAATTTTCAATATTTATTCTATCTTTTGATTACGTCATTTGCCATTTTACCCACTAAACCTTCACTATTTGTGTTCTTACTATTATAGACATTTTCAGTAGCTCCTAATTCAACCGGTTTGTTCCTACCTCTACTAACTTCCACGATTTATCCCGACTCACCTCTGCCTGTTTCAGCAAGTTTCCCATTACTTTCAGATGTTCGACCCAGTTTTAACCACACGCTCATAAATACATCAGGGAGTCCAGATCTCTTCTGTCTTTACAGTAGAAATGAGCAACCTGGAGGCCTGTGAGGTACAATGAAATGAAATGCGTTCCTCTAGTCAAACCGTCACTCGTTGACTTAACTTTAATCCAAATGTGGCCATTTACCTCAAAATTAATGTTGAAATTAACTCGAGAAATAATTCAGAATGCAGGGAAAGTTCAGTCTACTGTCTACAACTATCCCACCTGTTATATTTACTTTATTCAGAAACGTTCTCTGTCTTCATTAGATTCATAATGAACCTTTTTTGTTTTGTTTTTTTGTATAAACATTTTACCTATTTACTGTGACGCCGTCACAGAATCACGATCCGTCTCTTCGCTCCGACATGCAGTCGTTTCTCTCTCTCGCCTCCACAAAAGTTGTTTGTTGTTTCGTTATTGATAGTCCGCATTCTTTAAAGTTTGTAGATACCAACAGAACCGTAGTTTAAGTTGGGACATTTGGTCTTAGTTACTGTAATCGTGACTTTAAATGTGGAAAACGTGTCAGAAGTTGTTATTATACACGATATTCAAACTGATCCATTTTACTGCTGAGCACTAAAAGGCTGATGCAGATTAATCGTATTTGTCTGTGTGGATTTATTCACATGCATTTGATCAGATTTTCACTAAAAACCTTCTCACCCGAATTGCATGAAACTTTCAGGGATTATTTCTTTATGATAATTTTTTTTGTTTGGACCAAAACCATTTCAGAAAAAAAAAAATACATATAAAAACAAAAAACTGTTAAACTGTGAAAAAAATGTCCCTTTCATATCATCACACTAAATTTCCCTTTGACATTTTCTCGTAATATTTGCACCAATACAAAGGTCCTGATACTTTGACTCTTTGAAATGTCGCAGCCGGTGAGCAAATATATTTAAGTCAATACGTGTAATTATCCTGACTTCCCCCTGTGGAAATACCCTCAGGTATAATAGATTAGACAGAAATCAGCTAAGAGGATTATAAACTCGAGATCATCCGCTGAGATAACAACAAAATAAAATAATAAAAAAATTACAATATGTAATTGGAGGATGCAGGATATAAAAATAGCCCCATTTATCTCAGCGGCCACTGCAAATATTCATGTGCCCTTTAACGAAAGTAATAATTAACACGATGTGGAAACAGAAGTGGCGGACAAGAAGTAGTAAAGATGTCACCTTTCCTTCTTCCCGTGACTCCGACGCTTTGTTTCCTCTGCGTCGTTACTACGCAACGTGGTTCCAGGAAAGTGTTTGGGTTCATTGTGACATTTTTTTATTTTTTTATTTTTTTCAATACAAGCGGCGGCCGTCCGTCTCTGGTTCTGGTAAAGGCGCGAAAACGGGGTCACGGTTTGGTTAAAAAAAAAACCAACAACAACAAAAAAAAACACCCGAGATTCACGAGGCGTCGTCTGAACAAAGGTAACTTTAGATTTGCTGGAGCAACAATGGGTCTAATGTCACCTAAACCCGACCTTTACAACTCTGCAGGCGAGGGGAGAAGAACTCAAAAACACACACACACACACAAATAAAATAAATTTAAAAAATCATCTGCATTAATACCAGCAAAAATAAAAAAAAAATAAAAAAAATCACCTGCATTAATAACAGCAAAAATAAAAAAAAATCATCTGCATTAAAAACAGCAAAAATTAAAAAATCATCTGCATTAATAACAGCAAAAATTACAAAAATTAAAAAATCATCTGCAAAAATAATAATAATAAAAAAAAAAACTAACGTTAAAGTTGAAGCTGGTTCGTGTGTAAACTGATCCGGAACAAAAAACACAAAATCAGTCCAAAAATGACGTCAAGCAGGTGTAATGTTACCTGAGTGACCCGGTTGTGTCACAAAAAAAAAAAAAAAAAAGGGAAAATGCCATAAATGGTACCTGGAGGAATATGAATGGGGAAGTTGGCGGGACGTTAAAGGCCGAAGCGGCCGAGGAGGGAGGGAGTGGATCCGGATCCGGCTGCGGCTCGTCTGCCACTTTCCTGACGACCTCCGACTGCATCATGTCCGCTCTGCTGCTGCTGCTGCTGCTGCAGGGAATCCTGCACATCTGCAGCCCGCAAGGTAAACCCCCTAAAAAATACAGTCAATCCAAAATATAAGTTTGTTTCATGTTTGTCACTGGGATATGAAGACTGTTAATGTGAGAACTACAAATGATGGGGAAACAAGTGAGTTTTTACAGCGTCTTCCAACGAAAGGTGGTTTATTTAAAAAAAATTCTCAGGAATAATTGCACCTGTTTTAGAAACTTAAGTGATGAGATTTTACCGCCCGCTTTTAAAATGTGACCGAATTTAAGCCAATTTCAATTCGTCACTCTTGCCTTTATAGCAATTTCTTTTTTGTATTTGTCTTCTCGTCACTCACTCTTATGTGTTATATGAGGAAAATCTGATTAAAGTCTCTGCAGGGAGAACACATGTAAACACTTCTTCCTGATTATAGTATGAACAATAATATTGATTACGTGTGTATTCCACTGTACTGTACTGTACTATGTGTGGCTCTCACTCTTCTCCATATGGAGACAAAATCACTGACTATGGAAAAAAAAACGGAATAATTTGCGCATGTTTATTAAGGTACAACATTTAGGGTCAAATGCTGATGCACTGGGGGAAAAAAACAAACAATTTCGTTTAGTTATGACAACTTTTTGAAGGGATTATTTCTTTTTAATTCGATCAATTAGATCGAGTTGATCAGGTTCATCTCAGTCCAGAAAACATTGATTTTAACTGCCGGCTCTGAATGAACCGACGATTAAAAAAAAAAAAAAAATCTTTACTCGCTGTTGTTCCGCTGCTTAGACATCCGAACATTTTGACCTTTCCGGCGGAGCGTTTAAAGGAACTTGACGTCTAAATATCTTGTTTGGGATGTATTGTTCTGTTCAGAGGTGCTGGCTCCACCCGCCCCGCTCACATTCAACTCTGTGGACTATAAAAACATCCTGCAGTGGTCTGCGACCAACAACAGCTCCTCACTGCTGTACTACACTCAGTGGAAGATGTGAGTGTGCGCACACACACACACACACACACACACACACACACACACACACACACACACACACACACACACACACACACACACACACACACACACACACACACACACACACACACACACACACACACACACACACACACACACACACACACACACGTTCTCGACCTTAAAAGAACTTCTCTTCACAGGATGTTTAAACTTCACTTCACTCACAAAAAAGCTCTTTGAATTTTCATTTTTAAAAACTGAAATAGCAGGTGGTTTGTACATCTTCAGGTTTCTTTTGGTTCTTTTCCAGATTGTATATTCTCTCGTTGAGAAAAAAAAAACAAAAACCTAAATACAAAACAATTAATAGTCGTTTCTTCCTTTTCAAGTTTTTACACAAAAGTTAGATTTTGAAAGGTAATAAATTACTCTGGAAATGTATTCGATTTGGGCTCCAAACTACCAAGTATCTTTAAACAAAGCAGTTTAAAAACAACTTGACTAAATCTATCATACACTTTTAACCAGTTAGTTTAATGCTTTCTAAATACATTTTTAGTCAACCTTTTAATTAAATAACTCCGTTAAACATTATGCAAGACTTTGTAAGTCACTCACATTAAACGTCATGTCACGAAAAGTGGAATTTCACAGGCGCTCCTGAACGCACCAAACAACCGACGGAGATTTAAACAACAAACATTAAATAAAGAGCCGCGTCACGAGACACTCACCTGCTGAACGCCAGAGGTCGTACACGGCGTCGCGCGCCACAGTTCAGCCACGACCAGGAAGAAGAACAACAACTTCTTTGTTTTGTTAAAGCAAAAAAAAAAAAAACATTTTTAAATGACGCCGCTCTGGTTGCAGCGGCGACCCGGGTGCGTCTCTCACAATGAGCCGGGCGGAAACGTGAAGATGAACATTAGTTCCACCTAAATAATTTCTCCCGGGTTTTTTTTTTCTTTCTATTTTTTTATTCAAAAGTAAGTATTGCAAATCTCCCCTAATAAAGAAAGTCATATTATATAAATATACAGAAATAGTTAAACAGTTCAGATCACCGCTCTGTAGTTTGGACAAACAAAACTGTTTCCTCTTACGATTAGTATTTATTATTACGATCATGTTAACAGGTCGTATAGAGACTGATCCATTTAAAGTTGAATAAATAGTTTAGGTTGACGATAAAACGAAGAGATCAGGGATTATTACAGGTTCCTTTACATCAGCTGCGACATGAAAACACAACTTTCGCAATCATAATGTAATTGTTTTAATTTTAGTTTTGATGTTTGTCACTCAGGCGTCACAATTTCTAAACTTGAAATACAGTGATTTTTCTCTTACATCAGAGTATTTGTATTTACTCCATTACAACACTGGTAATTCCTGACTTGTGGTCCTCGCAGGGGGGAACTCTGGACTCTCGCACACTCTTAAGAACACCTAACGATAAAAGGAGGAAATAAAACAGACGTATGAGTTTGTGTCTGAGGTCCCCCGATGTTTCCAGAAGGTGTGATTGTCCCATGTTGCCCCTCTGTCCCCTCAGCTACGGCGAGGCCGACTGGCTCGACGTGGGCGGCTGCCAGGGGATCAAGCAGCTCCACTGCGACCTCAGCGGCGTGACCTCCGACCCCAGGGAGTGGTACTATGCCAGGGTGAGCTCCGTCTCGCCGTCCACCAGCAGCAAGTCGGCCTGGGCCCTGTCCCCGAGGTTCAGCCCCCGCCTGGACAGTGAGTCTCCCTCCGGCCCACGTTAAAACTTCTTCGTTGTTGAGCTTTTGGAGTATTGTGCGTGTGATTCACAAACGGGGTGAAATGTAAATCAATGTGCGCAGCCACAATCAGCCCCCCGACTCTGAGGGTGAGCGTCACGAAGCAAGGCATCGTGGTCCGGGTGAAGACGCTGAGGCCGCAGGTCCGGAGGATCCACAGGAATCTGCGCTTCAAGATCTACGTCACCTCCAGTGGCGGGGAAGAGGTACACAGCAAACACGCCTGACGGGCATCAGAGGTCCTCTTACATGTTTCCCAATCAATCTGTATGACCTGCAACCTGCATTAGGAATATATGAGAACGTAGGAGAGAAAAAAGCAGAGGTTGTTTTTTTTGTGTGTTTTTTTTTTAACACTAATCATTGAAGAAGCTGCTGTCTGGCGTCGTTTCAACACCAACAAGGATAAAAATTGACAACCAATTAATTAACGAGTCCCAAAGTATCACACAGCTTTCATAGGATGATGCTCTTTTTGGAAAATATAACACAATAATGCACACTGAGAATAAAGTCTCGAATATATATATATATATTTTTTTTTAATCTATAAATATCCAAATATTGACTTTACCTTCCCAGTTACTCACAATAAGATCAAAGGTCAAATCTCTTGAGTCCACAAAGAAACCTCATAGTGACCGTTTTCATGCAGAAGCGCCAAAAGTACACACATTCTCAGGTTCAATTAAAAACTACTGCATAAATACAACTTCAGGATAAGTTGTAGATGTGTTGCACTTTTAGGTCAGGAACTGAATTATTTTTCTTAATTTGAATATAAAACACAGTGAAATAATTTTTTCCCCCCACAGTGTTTACATAAAGTGATGGCATATAGCCATTATAGAAAAGGAAATATGAAAATCTTAATTGTCCTTATCGACGTTAAAAAGGTGTCAAGAATGCACAGAAAAGACAATACAGATATTTGTATGTACTGTAAAGGCAGAGAGGAAATGTAAATATTCCAGTTCAAATTCTCTGTATTTTGCACCAGAGAGTTTCAGTAAAGTCCACTTTATGTTGAGATTCTAGTCATTTCCAGTAGTTTTGTAAAATATATATATAGATATTATGGTTTATACTCTGCCGCAGCAAAGAAAAACGTTAAAGTTTAAAGGCATTATTATGTAAAATTCTCTTTCTAATGGATTTCCCATACCTGGGATTGATGCCACAGAGGCGAGGAAACTCTGTCATCTCTCTTGTTTCAGGTTTTAAAAAACTGTGTTGCTCAAACCAGCCAATCAGAAATCAAACCCTATATAGTGTCATCAGGGGTTTTTAGCCAATCCCAGTCAAGGTAGGCTCCTCCCCCCCTTTGACTCCTCCCACAACCAGGCAGCTCTGCTCTGGCACATGGCACCACGAGAGGAAGGACTTCCTCATCTTCCCATAGATGGGCATATGTGGGCGGAGCCAGTCCAGCTCACACAGACACAGCAGATTCTGAATGCAGCGCCTGTGATCCAATATTCTAATGGAGGGGAAATCAAAGAAAAGCTTGGATTTGGGGGAAATAAACTTTGAATACGACGTTTTTGGACCAATGAGACCCAGTGAAAATGTTGAAAAGTTGAATAATGTGATTACTTTAAATGTAAAGATTATTATGGCATCATTTTATCCGCTTGGCCCACTTGAGATCAAATTGTGATGTTTGTGGCCCCTGAACCAGACATTTCAGGTAAAATACAGTCTTGATGTAATGAAATAGAGGAGGAAGAAAGAGGAGGAACAGAAATAACACAAAACGAGAACAATCTCACCCCCCCCCAAAAAAAGGGAAGAACTTTAAATGCTTGTGATTTGCTGTTAAAGTTCACCACCTGCTGTGTCCCGGAGGCCAACGACCTCCCCCTGATTCCATCTCTTCTCCTCCTCAGGAAGTCTTCCACATGAACTGCTGCTCCAAAACTCTGAAGGACCTGCGCCAGACCAAGTACTGCCTCCAGGCCCAGATCGTCATCCCGCTGCCGGGCCGGAGCAGCGGCCGCAGCCCCCGGACCTGCGTCTCCACCGTCTGATCGCACCGGTCCTCGGCTCCACGTCCGTGAGAAGGTGTGTGGAACCTCTGGAGCCTGAAGACAAAGAAACAAAAAAACCAAAAACAAACTAGAAGTCAAGTATCAGCTGTCACGTAACAATGGCTGCAGGCCGCGAGACGGAAAGAGGGAGGGAAAATGAAACTCCTGGAGGAGAAATCCGTCTTCACAATGCCTATAATTACCTCCACCCACTCACTCGCCACACCCAGGCCGCTATTTTTAGATCTGTCAGGTTCGCCTCCGCTCACGCCTGTTCAAGTAAGTTTAAGAGTACTTTACTCCAAATCCCTACAGTAATATTCTTTGATTTTGGTTGTAGTAATAAAGGAGTATTTCTAGTATTGCCCTGAAGTGGAATTGGGCATAAACCTATGAAGGATTCTGTTTTATTGCATTTTGACAAGAGGCGAGAGACCATTATTTTTGACCAACATATTCTAGTTAGTTTAAGAGTACTTTACTCCAAATTCCTACAGTAATAGTCTTTGATATTACTTGTAGTAATAACAGAGCATATCTCGTATTGCACTGAAGTGAAATTAGATGTAAACCTATGAAGGATTCTGTTTTATTGCATTTTGAAAACAGCCGAGACCATTATTTTCGACCAACAAATTCTAGTAAGTTTAAGTACTTTTCTCCAAATTCCTACAGTAATATTCTTTCATATTTCTTGTAGTAACAAAGGAGTATGTCTAGTATTGCACTGAAGTGAAATTGGGTGTAACCCTATGAATACTTGTGTTTCACAACAAATTGTAAACAGACTGTCTGCTTTCAGGGCTTTAATTTTGAAGGATTTCCTTCCAGCGTTGCGGCTGTACGCTGGCTTGTGTTTTTACCGTAAAGGCGCTCATAAAAGCGCAGTTAAAAATTGAGTGCGGGCTCACTTGACGGCAGTAGCGTTGCGGCTGTACGCTGGCTTGTGTTTTTACCGTAAAGGCGCTCATAAAAGCGCAGTTAAAAATTGAGTGCGGGCTCACTTGACGGCAGTAGCGTTGCGGCTGTACGCTGACTTATGTTTTTACCGTAAAAGCGTTAATAAAAGCGCAGTTAAAAATTGAGTGCGGGCTCGCTTGACGGCAGTTTCTTGTCCCCGTCCTCTGTTTGCTTGCAGACTCACCGGACTCACGGCCTCGCCATCCGTCACCTCAGCTTCAACGACCTCTCGCTACCTCCACGGCCGCAGCCACCGACACTTTTACCACTCCGGCATTAAGGACGTGCAACTTTAACTCCGAGACAAACAAAAAGGTTATTTTTTTTATGATAATGATGCGCCTGCAGATGAAGACGATGTGTTGGTCCAGTTATATTAGAACATCTGGATTGTTTCTTTTATTTTTATGTTCACGCAGCAACTGTAAAGTCTAAATTCAATGTTTTGTTTTTGTTTCGTTTTATTTTTCTTCATATTTAACACGGAAACTTCCAGATTAAATACAAACAGACGACAGGATTTGAGCAACAGTGAGCTCGAACAGGATAATATGACAAAGACGGAATGTCGTTTACCTCAGTTAATACGGCTTTTGTTTGACGTGCAATGCATGAATATATATATATATTTATATATAGCCAGATATATATAGCCAGATTCATGTTGCGTTTGCCACATTGCAAATAAAAAAACAGATTCTGTTTACACAGATTTCTGCCTCTTGAGTCATACGTTTGTGTGGGTTTTGGTATAAATTCTTCTTTTTACCAGCAGTCATATTAAATGTGCGATTTTTCTGTTATTTTAACATTTTCAACCAACCATTCCCCCCCCCCCCCCCATAAATTGCATATAAAGTTGATTATTTGTTGAAATGTACCGATTCAAACCAGACAGGCATGGCAATTATTGATTGCTTCTTTACCAATAATAATACGGTAATGAGTAATCAGATCAACTACAATAACATTGCCAAAAACCTAATAAGTAACTACATGAAGGAGAAGCAATAAACAGTGTTTTTATCACATTTTGTGCTGAATAAAACTTTGATTTACAAAATAAAATAAAATTGAAGGTTCATCTGTGAACGGAAAAAAACAAAAGCGACTTTCGTCTTTGATTTCAACTTTATTCAAAATGTCGATAAACTTGATACTCTTGATCAATCAGGCATGAAATAACCAATAACAACCAATACTGTAATGATAACAAACACTCACTGACACACACACACCTCCGTCGGCGTGGCGCCAGCCATTTCTCAGAGGAAGTGTCGCGTCCCGACAGGAAGTCCGGCGCCGAGGTTCTCCACCGGGGGGCGCTGCGGTTCATGTTCTCTCTTCCTTCTTCCTTTACTAGCAGCTAAAGTTCATTTTTAGTGATTTTGGTCCTGAAGACGAGAGAGAGGCCTTGGATTTGGTCCCTGAACGCTGCAATCCATCGAGGGGAGGGGGGGGGGGGGGCGTTTGTTTGAACACATACACATACATACACACCTTTTAAAATGGTCGGTGGGTTTTGTAAACTGCACCTTTTTGCCAGCTGGGTGATTTAGTAAAGGCCTTCACAGTGTGGGGGACCTGGTTGAAAGCCGGCGGTCCAACAAGTATTGAACGCGATAGAAAAATGCCACAGTGGGAATTACCAGTCGGGAGAATCACAGTTAATATTTACACCATTTGGGAATTCGTAGCTTTGCGTCGAGGAGACGTGGGACAACGTCCGATCCGAGGCGGGAATGTCAGTCGAGAAATCGTGGCGCTTCGCCGACCCTCTCCTCCGACGTCTCCAAAACGTACAATTAAGACACGCGGAGAGAGAGAGGGGAAAAAAAGCCCTTTTCTAATGTTTTGTAAAAAAAAAAAAAAAGTACATATAAAAAGGAAACTTCGATCCCACTAACGTTCAACCAGTGTAACGTAACAGCGCAGTCATTTGAAGTAAACTCTCGTGTGTCTAAGGCACAGGATGTGTCAGGTTTACAGTACAAGCCAGCTTATGCACTCTTTTTCCGTTTTAAGAGTGCGTCGAGAGGAAAATTCTGCCGAGAATTAAACCAACCGGCTCTCATCCGGGGGGGGGATTCCTTTTTGACAATTACCCCCCCCCCCCCCCCCCGATCACAAGTATTGAACTGCCCCCCCCCCCCCCCCCCCCGCCCCCCGGCACCGAGCAGAGGACAGGAAAGGTGTTCACACAAAAAAAAAACAACAAATCTATAAATACTCTTAGAAAAATCCACAGTAGCAACACATGACTTTGAAAAGAGAAGCACTGGGTCAGAACCTCCAGTGTTTCATCTCTAAAAAAAAAAAAACCTTCAGGGTGGAAACAGAGTGTAACAAGCTGTACGCTTTTGACTTTTAAAAACAGCATATATGCAATTTAAAAACAAAACAAAAAAAACCTGCCAACATTAGGCCGACAGTGGGTAAAAAGTCATATTTACAAACAAGGCATAGTACATTTTTTTTCCCGCTTTCTTTTTTTTTTTTTTTTTAAACTCCTTCAACATTTTAAGGGTACATGCATGATTTCTTTTTCAAGTCACAAAAAAAAAACAAAAAAACAAAGAAAAATAATCTAAAAGCGTGATCACACAGCTTTGAAACTTGACATGGAATGTAAATGTCCCGCTGGTCGCTAAAGTACGCTGGAGTCTCTTCATATTAAATTACCTATAAAAATATATATATAAATAAAAAGGTGAGGGTAGTGTGTTGAGGAAGCTGCAGCAGCGGTCAACGTTGAGCTGCACTGACAGAACGAGGGAGAGAGAGAGAGAGAGAGAGAGGCAGCTAAACAGAGAGAAAGAGAGAGAGAGGCATTGAATGAGGAGCTGCTGATTGGCTCCGGTGTGTGTGTGTGTGTGTGAGTGTGTGTACAGATGTGCCTCTGGAACTACGACAGCAGAATTCTACTTTTTTTTTGTTTAATACAACAACGGCCCGGTGCTGAGCCCTCCAGGAGAGCGTGTGTGTGTGTGTGTGTGTGTGTGTGTGCCAGGGCTCCCTAGGAGAGGAACTCCTTCTCCAGCTCGAAGACGGACGTCCGCCCCGGCGAGCTCTGGATGCGACACAGCGGCACGGTGCAGTCTCGCTTCTGTCCCTCGGTGTCCATGTCCAGCAGGGAGCAGGCCACGCCCACGCCCACGCCCACGCCCACGTCCGACGACAGCACCATGTTCAGGCTCTGCGCCGCCTTCTCCCCGGAGTAGTGGCCCAGCGAGTAGCTCTTGTTGCGGCCCCGCAGCAGCGCCCAGGCGTGGGGTTTGGCCCGGAAGGACACCGGCCGCGGTCTGGAGAACGCCTCGCCGCCGTTCTTCTCCTGCTTCTTGAGCGAGGCGGGCGGAGGCAGGGAGGGCGGCCCGTTGCCTGGAAACACACGGCGACACGTCAGTGGGAGGCAAGAATACCGGCGGTGGCAGCTTTCACTCAAAAAACCTAAAAAGTCGCAGTAAAACGTAAATGGATTTGACTTTAACACTGTTTGTTCCGCAGCGCGTGTTTTGTTCCTTCCATCATTTCACACTGTCGTCATACAAACATCAGGACTGGAAGAAGACAACAACCGTGATGCACCTTGAACATCGAAAGGTAATTTTTTTTACTTTTTTTTACTAATATGCAGCCATTTCCCCAGATATTTCACCATTTTCAAGTGTTAAAATCCTTCAGCCGTAAAGAACAAATAGAATGTTTATGAAAAGAAAGAAAAAAAACAAGGCGAAGTTTATTTCTTTTTTTGGTGTTATTTCTGAATGTATTAGTGTTTTCAAACTGTTTACCTCTGATGTGTTTGTCCATGAAGCTAAATATTGATGTTTTCTAACCCCCCCCCCCCCCCCTTCCCCCATCCTTTCGGTGTTTTCGTCCTCGTGACTCACTGTTGTGGTTGATGGTGTACTTCTTCCTGCGGAGTCGTGGTCCCGTGTTGTGGTTGCTCTGCTCCGCCGGCTGGCTTTGGGTTTGCGCCGGCGTCTGCGTCCTCGCCGGCGTGTCGAGTCTCTGCGGCCCGGCCTCCGTGGGCGCCGCCGCGCCGGGTCTCGGCGGGTCGGCGTGATGGTCGACGGCGACGACGGCGGCGTTGTTCTCCGCCTTCCCGGGGCCGGACTCCGCCGCCTCCGTCTCGGTCTGCAGGAGGCACTTAGTGGAGTTGCACTCCATGATGGCCGACATGGACACCAGGTTGATGGGCTGGGCGGGGGCGTGCCCCGGCGCCGCCACTGCCGTCGCCGCCGCCTCGTCCTTGCGGGAGCGGCCGCCGGGCGGCGAGGTGCTGCGGCGGAACCGCGTCGCCCGCTGGAACAGGCCCTCCTTCTTCTTCTTCTCCCGCTCCTCCCTCGGCGGCTCGGCGTCTTCGCCGGAGGTCTTCAGCGCCTCCCTGAGGTCGTAGCCGAGCACGACGGAGGCGAGCAGCGAGCCGCAGCCGTACAGCACCGCGTCCGTCTTGCGGCGGGCCGACGCCCGCTTCAGGCTGTTGGTGGGGGTGAGCTGCGGGGTGGTGGAGGCGGACGAGGTGGACGTGGTGGTGTAGGGGTCGTCCGGGGTGTCGGGCGCGCCGCCCTGACCCGCCGCTACGCCGGCCTCTCCCGGGGGGGCGGCGGCGGAGGAGGAGGAGGCGGGGCTCTGGGGCTGCTGCTGCTGCTCGTCCCGCCACAGAGGTAGATCGATGTACACCTGGTTGGGGAACTTGAGCTGCTTTGGTTTGGAGCTGACGTCGGGGCCCTCCTGCGGGAACGCCTCGTCTTTCCCCGCCCCCGCTGACGACAAAAAAATAAATAAATAAATCAGTCGCTGGTTTCCACTTTTCGCGCGGCGCGTGTGTGGCGTTGCGTTACGGCTCACCTTGTTCTGCAAACAGCGCGGCGAGCGGCACGGACTTCTGGGACTTGACCAGGCTGGTGGACCAGGGGTTGCTGCCGTCCGACAGAGGACGCACTCTTTGACGTAACACACGGGTACAAATGAAACGGGGCCGTTAATCCAATGAAACTCGGAGTCATTACTTATCGCTCTTAACACACGTACTCTAAATCAGTGTCTTTCAATCTTTATTGAGCCAAGGCACCCGAAAATGTTAAAATGTGAAACTCTGTAGCCTCTATTAACAATATAAAGTCGTTCTCACCAAAGTTTTATCAACAGGAATCAAATAAATACAGAAAAAAGTATTTCCCAATTTCTTTAAAAAAAAAATTTCCTCACTCGGGGTGAAACCTGGACCTGATGGATGAACACAGAGCTGAGATCCTGGTTCGCATTCTTCCTTTTCAAAAACTTCTACATCACTGTCCATTACTCCATTACTTTGATACAAGATTAACGAGACTGACGTCTGTCAGTTTCGATTTCACCGGCACAGCCTGACGTCTCGTCTCAAAGTTCTGTGCTGCCATCTAGTGGCGAAGAGTATTTATACATGATTACTCTGCAACACACTGCTCTCACAGCTGACAGCGGCTGTGAGAGCAAATGTTTTTTTAGAAAAAATTTTGAAATTGGATCATTTCCCACAGTGGTTGAAAAACACTGCTCTAAATACCCGAAGCGATTCCGATTGGAATCCCGGACCGTCAGTGACAAACGTTTTAGCTGATGTGTGAAAAAAGGTTACAAAAAAAAAAAGAAAAAAAAGAAAAACGGTTTTAATTATCTGCTCGTTCGTAGAGGCCGGCGTGAACCCGGCAACCTCCTCGGCTCCGTTCCTCACGCCGTCGTCCTGCAACTGCACTTTACAGCTTCTGTTAAAACTTCTTTTCAACCCAGAAATAGATGGAAGGGATTGTTTTCGGCCGCGAAGAATAAAAATTAAAGGATCACATTGACTCGATGTCACTCGGGACAAGAAGTCGAGAGGAATTAAAGGATTCGTGACAAAACTTGTCCACATGCATTTATTTTTTCAGTTGGCTGGATCACTGTAACTAAGTGTGGACACGTCTCAGTATTTAATGCGTCCAGAGTTCTCGCCGACTCAAAGAGGGCGGAGCTTCGAAATCCGCTTCAAAATCTTACCTCTCATCTATACTCTTTGAACAGTCTGGGTCCTAAAGACATCTCAGATTTACTTGTAGGATATAAAACCTCCAGTCTACTGAGGTCCTCAGGGAGAGTTTTACTAAAAGTTCCCAGAATCAGAAGAAACAAGGTGAAGCGGCTTTTCCTTCCTTCTCTCTTCACCTGTGCAAATAACTTCCTGACACTCACTACTTTTAAACCAGGACTAAAAACACTTCAATTGCCTCAATACATTTCCTTTATTTAAATAAAGCTTTCGCTTGCCACTGGTTGTTCTTTAACTTGCTTTTGTTTGAATGTATTCCCACTGTGAGTCGCTTTGTGTCTGAACGCTGCAGCAGAATTAAACGGAACGCCTCCGCGTGAGGCCGTCCGCCGACCTTCCGGAGTGTAAATCCACTCTACCTCTCAGCGGTGGCCGGCCTCTCTTTGCTCTGCGCCGAGCTGGGGCCCCAGGTCCTGCCTTTCTTCTTGATTCCCTTCTTCACGTCGTCGAACTCCTCTGGCCTGAAGAGGGAGCTGCGGCCCCACGTACGGTTGCTCTCGTCCTGGGTGACTGAAACACACCCGACACCACTCGTCACTACAACGTCTGTAAGCGAGCCGTATGTCAGAGGGACCCCCCTCCCCCCCCCCGGCCCCCAGACCTGACGGGGAATCTGGTGTCGACATGTTAGTGTGGATTATTAGAGAGATTGTGCCAAGCTGTCAAATCCCAACACTTATCTCACCACCACAACGGTTCCCATTTTTTTTTTTGTTCTCTCTTGTTTTGCCCGATGAGGTTTGAGTGCTTAAAAAGTCTGACTAACCACAAAACCCCCGGTTTTTAAGCCTCTTTTACACTGGGAAAAACCAGAACCTGTTCATTAATTAACCCATTTGAGAGACCAAAAAGCCACGAAAATAGTTTTAAATGCTGCTTAAAGGAGGTTATTAGTCGATGTAAAGATGTAAGTGAAGGCAAGAGTCACCAAATCTGTCACGACAACAGACGAGGGCCAAGGAACTGCCGGTCAATTCATTTTCCAAAGATCAATTTAAGGCAATAAGAGCAGAAAGCTGGCCCACATCTGTGGTTCGATTTTCATGTTAAGCATCTCAGCTGATTTTCTTCCTCCCCCCCCGAGCAACAAAACGCCGGAGTCTTGTTACGGATCCAGACGTCAGAAAAGCCTCGGAATCCCATCCAGTCGGCCATCAAACCCTTTTATAGCTGTGAAAGTTAGCCCAACGGCGCAGGCAGCGGCCGGCTTGCCTTTCCTCCCGAACCCCGAGTCGGCCGAGAGCTCGCCGGTCAGATCAACATCCTGCTGGTAAACATACAAACTGTCCCTCCGCAATGGGGACGTCACTGGGGAGGGAAGCGCACAGGTCACCTTATTCATTCATTTCATTCGATTTATTTCTCTGAAATCTGTAGAATCAACGGAAATAAAACTAATCCCTACTGCGGTGTGTAATCGGGTTAAACGCGGTTCCACTATCACTTGTGTATTTAACCGTCGTCTGTGGTGATTTATATGCGAATGCATTCACACAAGAAGAGACAGATCCTCGAGTCACGCGTCTCCTAAAATCCCCGAGCGTAAGGATCGGTGGGGTTTTTGATCCAACTGGAACCGACACAAAACGTGTGTACATAGACTCTGTAGTAAACTCCATTGTGCGTCGGTCACGTCTGCTGGGACGAAGGCGGGTCAGAGCCTCGCTGCTCTCACCGTCTGAAAATGCCCCCGCGGGCCATAAATGCACAGGAGGAATGTGTTATTACACGAGCGTTGGTGCGCGACTAATATCTTTATCAAACTGTGCAAACAGCGGGGTTGGAGCGCGAGTGGCCCCGGAGCTCCAGTTTCACATGGCTCTTTGTCGACACTTCCTGTGGGACGTTCCTCCGACCGACCGACGGCCGACCTGAGGCCGAGCGGCGAAGAAAGGCCTGGGGGAGAAGAAGTGCGCTTACGCTGAATGGCTCGTAGCCGGGGGATGAGGGTGGGGCTGCTGGGGGGGGACGAGCTGGTGCTGTGGAGGCTCCGCCTCTTGTCCATAGACGGCGACGCCTGCACCGTGATCTTATGCTGGAAGTCTGAAGAGGGACGTACAGAGAACACACACCCAACACACTTCAATTTAAAATTTTAATTCATCATTGGGGTTAAAGTCCTCGCGATTCCACCTCCAAAACACTCTGGCTGTCGCTTCTGGGGACATTTTTTATGCTAACTGGCCCGAGGGTAAAATGTTAAAACACGGCAATCTGCGAGAAAATAGCCGATAAACTGTTTTCGCTGCTGGGCGGAGCTTCTGACAATAATAGAGTGACGTCACGAGTTGTGCACACGCCCAAGTTGTGTTTACATTATGGAGGATCAGAGTTTTGACGACGAAGAGGCTGAATTTAACCATATTTCATCATCATCGGGCATTTCAAACCCAGTGATTGATGAAGAAGACACAGAATGTGTCGTTCTGCCATCGGTGACCCCGTCTGGAACATGTTTGAGGAAGCAGAAGACGGTTCGTCCTCGTCTCCTCGTCTCCTCGTCTCCTCAGCCTCAGCAGCCGCCAGTTTTCACCTTTGAGGCTTTGAGGCGTCCTGACTTTTGGCAGAACGACCCGGCTTCCTGGATCACGTCGAAGCGCTTTTTCCGACTGCGCGGAATCACCGAAGATGAGTCCAGGTATTACTTGATCGTCTACTAGCCGCCCGAGCTAGCGGCTCCCGCTAGCCGCTCCCGCCGCCTGTGCTCCTTTTCTCCTCTCTCGGGTCTCTTCCAGGCTCAATCTTTCGTCAAGGCTCATAAAACGCCGACTATAACTTCAAAAAACTGTTAAAACTTCGATATTTGAGAGGGAAACAAGCCAATATAAACACAACAGATCGAGATCTGCACAACTCTTGACGTCAGGCTCACGAAGAAGGATTCCCCCGAATTCGTCGGCTGGAGATTCAAAATTCAAATAACTTTGTTATGCGACAACAGTGGTGGGGCAGAGTCGGAGAAACCTTAGAAGTAGAACCCCAACTATCGTTTTTTGCAAAGTCGTGTGTTACATTTCACTAGGCCTTTAAGTGCAGGTGTGTACGTTTGCACGTATGGTCAACCAAGAGATCGATGGACGAAGCCCCCCCCCACCCCACGATCGGACATTTCCCCGGCTCACCTGAGGGCAGGCTGATGCGGTTGCCGTCTTTCAGTTTGAGGCGTGACCGCTTGAATTTGCCTTTCCTCTTCTTCACGTTGGGCTTGTCCTTGTTGAGCTGGAAAATGAGGATGTTGAGCTCCCTCTCCAGCACGTTGATCTCCCGCTCGGCCAGCTGCTGCTCCCGGCGCTTCAGCAGCTCCTCCTGAGACTTCTGCTGCAGGGCGGCCCGGGTCAGCTCCTCCTCCCTGGAGCGCAGCTCCTGGCAAGGGGGGGGGGGGGTTCGGAGTCACGGTGAGTACGACGGCCACACCGAGTGTCCAATTGGAGTAACAATGTTTCAAAGTATAAAACAGCCATTTACTATCGTTTTCTCAGCAAATACGACAACTTTAACCCTTTGTAGGTCCTTTCTTTGATCACTTTGATCTTAACGCGTTATTAATAGAAAAACACACAAATGAAGTTTCTAAGTACCCTATTGGTCCGAATATTAGATGACCACACTTTTACAAGGCTCACAATGAAAAAAGACTGAAGATGCAATAGATGCAGACTAAATATCGTTGGGCGGGGGGGGCTAATTTCTTCAATATAGATGACTGAAACAGGTTGAATTGTGAACAAATCAACATGTTAACATGTCAGAATATTTCAAGAAACACTCGTTAAATGTGAACGCACACTGAACTAAGGTTTCGGATTTAGATTTCAAGCGGAATCTGGTCCCTCTTCAAATCACCGGTATCGGTCCCCTTTCAAACGGACTTTCGAGCGGGCGGGGCGAGGGTTGAGGGGGATGTGACGTGGAGCGCGAATCTGACTAAAGACGTGGAGAAAAAAAACAAATGCGGGAGTCGTGTAACATTTGTTTTCTGCTGGGAAATGGCTGACGCACAGACGTGGAGTAGCGAGGAAATGTTTTTTTTCGAAACGATCTTTCCAGTGGGTGGAGCGAGAGGACTGGGGAGGATGTGACGTGCGCAATGCATTCTGGGTAGAAAACAAACAGCTAACCCCGTGGATCATATGAAGCGGATGCAGAAAGAAAAAAAAAGCAGTGAAAGTATTGAAAAATGTGCCTATTGATTATCTGGTCTGAAGACTATATATGGCGGTTGTTTGTGGCTACCCATTAGACACGGGCTAACTAGCCTAGCCACCACGGGCTAAAGTGGCGAGACTTCCGTTTTCGGTCCGGACTAATCAATAAGCCGTGTCCCCAGTAATCAGTAATCATTCCCTCTCCTCGCTCTGTCTGTAAACCCCTTTGTGGACCACGGCGTGATTCTTCTGCTCCCCTCTGGGATTAATAAGCCATTTCCATTCTGTTCCATCTTTTCACTCCCTGTCACCATATGTTTCAGCGTCTTGACAGTTATTATAAATCTCAGCTGCACCGATCGCGACCAGATTAAAATTAGCCGCACAAGTCCTCCTGCAGCTGAATGATCTGACCTACTTTAGAGCCTCCAGTCGTTAGGAATTTGTTTTTCCTCAACCTCAAATATAAAGTTATGATACCAACAACGATCACATGACTTCAAATAAAAAAAATACAAATAAAAATCCCTGGTCGCGGAGTATTTCTTTAATAAAGATCTGAATCTTTGGTGACGGGGAAACAAAGCTGAGCACATCTGAACTGACGACGACTCGCTGTGTCTCATGTCACCTGTAATATTACAATAAAAAATTAGTAGCAGTGTGTCAACCTGTTTCATTTCCTGTGTGTGACTCAGTGGACACCATGTTTAGCATCAGCAGATAATACATTTCATTCTCTGACGGCCAATAACTTCCAACTGTTGGTTTGGAAGAAGTGTGGAAGTTTGTGAATGTTGTTACGAAATGTAGGCTATCGCCTCTTAAAACAGTAAATCTCAATATTTTTAGTTATTGTGTCCTATATGTCATTTTCACTTAATTATCAAACTTTGACGGTTGAGTTTGGTGGGAGTAAAAAAGAACAAAACGTCTGTTGACTGAAATTGAACCTGCTTGATAGCCAGTCATTTGTGTTACATAACTCATTTACTATAAAAAAAAAAGTATATGTTTTCTTTCCTTTCCACCAATTCGTATGAAAACATCACATAATAAAGAAAAGAGTTTTCTTTAAATAGCCTCTAACAATTTGTTTTACCACAGAAAAGGCTGAGAAGATCTAAAACATAAACAGTTATTTGTTTAAAAAGCAAAAAGCCACATCGTAGTGACTTGCAAGTTGCGTAGCGAGAGATAATTGTTGATAATCATTTAACACAGTCGCCCTGCAGCGAATCACAGTAATTTATAATGGACAAACGAATGAATTACCAATTGCTGCGGATAATAAAGCCGCTGTAAATACAACACAACTCACTGCGTGCCGAAATGTTAATATTACAATAATTAAACGATGAATAAATAGAACAAATACGGTTTATGAGACTGGTTACAGGGAGTAATAATACGTGATTGTACTGGACGGATTGGGGAAGATTACTGCCTGCTGTTTCAGGCTCCGTTACAAAGCTAGGCAGTCTCGTCTCCTCCCAGGGCTTAACCCTCTCTTCATTCCCAGATTGTGCCTTTAAATGCCTTCAGCTGAGAAACAATAATCCTTACTGGATGACTTCCATGAAGGCGCTTTATACTCGAGCCCCCTCCGCCACCCACCTCGACACGAACTACCGTGAGAGGAGTTTCGTGTTAATGAAATTGCCGGTGGGGGAAAACATCGGCTGAACCCGCAAAGCAAAGCGGAGCGTGTTTTTAAGTTACTCAATCATCCTTTTATTATGAGGCAAACTGTACAAAATAAGGCGGTGGCGCAGATTATTAGTTGAGCATTTAAGAGCTTAATCTGGTTGACGGCAAAATTACATAAGACGACGTTTCAAAAGAAGACTAAGAGCCGAAACTAAAACTAGAACAAAGCGGAATTTTAAAATCCATAATAGGCAAAAAAAAAAAAGATTTTTTTTTTAAAAAATCTTCTTGAACAACAACACCTGTGGAGGTTTGTATTGTTGGTTTTACCGTTTGCTGACCGAGCTCTGTGAGCTGATCCTGCTGTGTCTCTAAACACTAATTAACCCCCCCCCCCCCCCTCACTGTAAGCCAGCAACGGTGGATTTACAGAGGAAGCAGATTAAGGTCTTAACAAGGGGGAAGTACGCTAAAGCACCTCAGCATTAATGAGTGGTTTTGTTAAACGTGTGATTATCTTCCCCACTGAAAGTAACCAATTACATTTTATTTATTTTTTTACCAGTTAAAAGCCGTCCAGGGGGATAAATCACAGCTGACCGAATAATCTTCCTGCCCCCCCCCCCCCCCCCCCACATACCCAAAAGGGTGTTTTGGTTACTTGTTAAATCCGTGAGGCCCACCTTCTCTTTGGTCCTGAGCTCATCAAACATCTCCTGGATCTCCACGCGCCAGTCGTCCTGCATGCTGTGGAAGGAGTCCTGCGGCATGGTGGCCATCACCGCCTCCTCGATGGCCGACAGCTGCTCCAGGATGCAGGAGAAGGAGGGGCGCACGTGGGGGTCCTGGTCCCAGCACTCTGGACGGCACGTTAACAAAGTGGAGTTTGACAACGTGACGTTGTTTTCTTTTCTTTCTTTTTTTTTTAACATCCAGACACATGTCGTTTTGTGAGTAGCGTTAAGGCCGTCGGATCGCGCTTACCTTCCATGAGTTTAGCAAAGGGCTCGGGGCAAGTCGAGGGTATCGGCAGGGTTAGCTTATTGACGGCCACGCCGTAGGCGACGGCCAGGCCGTCGATCCCGCGGTACGGCACCTCCCCCGTTAGCAGCTCCCACAGCAGGACGCCATAGCTGGTGAATAAACCCGCCAAAAACATCAGAATTTAAAAAAAAGTCGGTGAAGTGATACGGGGTTATTTCACAAAAAGGAAAGGCGAGACGTGCGTGCGTAGATTCAACCGCACCTCCAGACGTCGCTGCCTTTGGAGAAGAGGGACGACTTTATGACCTCGGGAGCCATCCAGGAGTAAGTTCCCGCCGCAGACATCTTTGTGGTTTTGTGCCACTCCCTGGCCAGGCCGAAATCCGTGATCTTCAGCGTCTTCCTCCCGATGTCATCATTTTCAATCTTTTCAAGTAATAAAACTGGGAAAAGGGGAAAAAAAAAAAACAACAAAGCCAGAGAAGTGATGAGTTACAATTGATCGAAAGCAAAACGGAAACTGGAGACACGAGGTGTGATTGAGAGACGGGGGGGGAAAGTGGAAAGACGGGCTCGGGATGAATGTGACAGACGTGAAGGAAGGGAGGGAGGAGAGAGTGAGTGAGTGAATGAATGAAAGGAAAATACAAAGAGTGAAGGGGGGGGGGGGGGGGGGAGGATGGGGAAGAGGACCAATGTGCAGGTGGGGAGATGATAGTTGATATTCAAGAGGGCCAACAGCGGTATGCAGGTCATTTATTACTGAAGAAACAGAAGGCTGACAGCGCCACAAAGCACCTGTCCTCGGGTCCTAAAAACTGTTTAACACATTAAAGACGGCCGGAACCCTCCAGACCCGCCGGTAATCCGACACCCGGCCTGAGAACCCCCCCCCCCCCCCCCAAGCACTGGTGAGGCCACGGCCCCGCCGAGGTGCAAACCCCGGGACCCTCCGGGGGTTTGCATTAATGTATGAAAATGTACAGGATGTAAACACAAGCACTTTCTGCGTTGGACACGTTGCACGGGATCGCTTTTGCTTTTTCGGGTGGAAGTGAATCTGATTTTGAAGTTCACAGCGTGCACACAGTGCAAATACACAGTTTGAAGAGAAAGCGCAGGAGTAAAAGAACAGCAACAGAGAATTCTATATTTGGTTTGCTTTCATGTTTTTAAACGCGATTGTTGCAGCAGATTTTTTTTCCCCCATACATTTGCACCAACCATAACTACAGTGATAGTGTGAATATTTGGAATACATTGCGTTTTTGTTTTTTTTACACTGGTTTGATTAAAGTAGAGAAAAATTCTATTCAGTAATGCACCAATTTTACTGTTGCAAAAAAAACCTAATGATAGAATAGCGCTCATCGCTTGCAGTGTGTCAACCTTTTAAACCTATTAGTTTTTTTTTTTTTGGCAGATCAATTTCGATTAGTTCCGTAGTATAAAATATCCTAACAAGACTTAAATCAGACCAAATGAAAGCCGGCAGGTTGGCGATACCTTGTTTACCACTTGAGTTCATGCAAAATCACAACAAAATGAAAAGCCTCTGCCGAAGTAAAATAAAAAAAACACTATTTAATGAAGCAGATTCATGTTCAAAGCCTGAAACCCTGAACCGGGGCGAGACGGAAACTACAGCCCCGTGATGACTCGCAACATCGTTCTAACGGTGCAAAACGTTTTGTTTTCACCAGGTTCAAAACTACACCCTCCGTCGACGACGACCAAAAAATCTTCACGTAACCCGTTCGACAGCAAGAAGGCGGACTTTTCCACGATGTGGCGTATCAACGGCCAAAAAAATAGACCCTTTGATCCTTTCAACAGCCAAAAAAATAGACCCTTTGATCCATTCAACCACTTGGTATTATTTTCCACATTTGTGTTTGTTATTGCCAAGAACTGCTCGCATTACAAACTGTCCCATTTCGTTATTTACACACAGAACCGATCACTGCAGATCAATCTCAATGCCTCCTACCAGAGGGAGTGGTTTTACAGCTGAGGAGGTAAAAGGCTTACATTGGAAGTTCAACCTTCAGGTTGATTTAAGTGTCGGATTCACAAATCGCAAAGGAAAAAAAATCATTTCAAAAGAGAAAAGCCTTTCACCATGGGGGCTTTGTTGGCACGCAAAACTCCACGATAATATTCCCATGGGGGGGAAAATGAAGTATGCAATTATAATGATACATAGTCCAAACCTTGAAAAACACATGGAGGGAATGCAAGTTTCTAAAGCAACAGTGTCACAATGTCCACTGGAAGGTTTACCCAGTTTTAACTCGTGAGCAGCTTCCAACAAAGGCTTTGTGACATTTACGTGTGCCTCTTTGCAGGGTGTTTGCACTGTGCGTGCAGTATTATCACTCGGTGACCTTGGACTCACTCGCCCACATCGGTACCGACCGAAGACGTGCCAAAACACACACACACACACACACACACACACACACACACACACACACACACACACACACACACACACACACACACACACACACACACACACACACACACACACACACACACACACACACACACACACACACACACACACACACACACACACACACACACACACACACAGACCGTTGCAACATTTCCTGCAGTCCTGCACAGAGATTCACCTGAATGGCACTTCATTCCCCATTTGAAACTCCAAACAAATAACAAAACAAAGTCAAACTTTGACCAGATTTGCGGGACAGATTGCATTGGCGGGTGGCTGGTCTTTCTCGAAACTAAGGATGCATGCCACTCATGCAACTTCGCTGCACAAATGACTGGCAACTGCTCCTTCGACAATGTACTGCGGAAGCCCACCGCTTATAGTATAGATAAGGTTAAATGTAGAGGAGGAACTTCCCCAATCGCATCAATAAGGCATGCTGAGGCCGTGTTTATGTAATGATTTCTAGTGGAAACGGAAACCTTATCTTGCGCTTTTAGGGGTTCGATCACGCGACAATGATGGCCGGAGCCACTGCACATTTTGGGAAAAGGTTACTATGGTTCAACTTAAAAAAAAACAAAAAAACAAAAACGTGGAAATGAGGGAAAATGCAACTTTTCTATCAAACAAATCCAAACAAGGCAGCACACAGCCACATTTACGCCATATATTTATAAACCTACGCTTCCATTTAACTTTGCTGAAGCTCACGGCTTCATGGAATCGGTTGGAACTATTCACAGTTTTGGACACGTCCCATACATTGGTCTACACCTGGAATTTTCTCACTAGGGAAAACTTTGCGTATTCTGATCCCGTTCTCACAAGGCATGATTCACATCAGCAGTTGTTTTGGGTACATTTGAGCAAAATCAACCGGTTTGAGTGATTCATATAGATTTATATATAAAGCCAAAGTGGCTGTTCGCTGTGGTCAAACTACTGACACCGATTATCTTTGTTCGGTCAATACGGAGATGGATAATGGATTTTACTTATATAGTGCCTTTCCACCATGTGTGCAGTCGACAGAACACTAGACACTCTTACCGTAATCACTTTCACACACATCCACACAATCACCCACACACATACGCCAACGGAGGCGGCCGCCATGAGAGGCGCTCAATCCAGCCATTGGGAGCAATTTGGGGTTCAATGTCTTGTTCAAGAAGGTTCAGCATGTAGACAGGGGGAGATGAGGAATCGAACCTGAAGCCTTCTAAAGTCACAGCTGCCCAAACTGTCTCATGGATATGTTAAATAACATTAAATATTATTGTCGTGTATGTGTGTTCATTCAGGTCAAGTGCATTGTGTTTGCATATTTAAGCGATTTCGACACAGATCAGATCACATTTAATGAGCATTTATTGAGGAAAAGTAAAAACGTAAAAGTTGGACATGCCTCTCTTCTCAGTACTTCCACTTTTACCAAGTTAACATAGGAAATGCACAAGCTAAATAAGGAATTATTGTCCAATTCTCTCCCAACTCTTCAAATTCTATCATTTCATCAAACCATCCATGTATAGTTTACACAGGGTGGTAATTTAGAATTTTATCAGCCATCCACAAGCATTTCAACAGATCCTCGAACAATTTCAAGTAGCACTTAAAACTGCGGTAAGACTCTCGTGGGTCTCCAGAAATAACAGGGCTATTGGTGCCATTACTCGCCTCGGGGACACAGGGGATCCTCTACCCACTCCGTAACAATAGGAATTCCATTACAAACAGGTTTCACTGGACCAATGATATACTTCTACTTCCTGTTGTCAAGTCTTCTCTCAGTGATTCCATAGATTCCTCCCAGCAGGCTCTGTGGGTTCATAATAACTTACGATGGGTTAGTTACACAACCCAAAGGAATAGTAGTTTTGGGATAAACACGTCTGTCGATTGGCCGATAGGGTGTCATGCCAAATACCTTCTTTGTAGCTCTACAATACTTCAGTGTCAGCCCTCTAGAAATCCCAGATAGAGGACCTTGTTCCTGACTACGTGACTCCGTGCCGACGTTATGTTAGGGAAAAGCAGCTTTAAAACACAAGTCAGCCATTTTGTTTAGCGACAGGAATCCAAACTAATGACGCCCGTTGCTTTCAATATAAACACCATCATTCAATAAGAAAGACTATCTGAGCAAACAAAGAAAGTATTTGTAAAAAGCAAAACCACACCATGGTGCCCTCGTGTGATTCTGGACTGGTTGGATGAAAGACTAAAGCGGTGAAGTTTAGGCGGCATCACTTCATGATCCTTTGTCAGAATATACCGTTCTTCACAAGCACAAATATCCTGCTTCAGTGAACACGTCGATCTATTCATTTTCCATCACCACTTAATCCAGAGTGGGGTTGTCAAGTGTCTCAAGTACCAATCAGCACAGGATGAAAGACAGAACGCCAGTCTATGACAGGGCTGACCACAAGATGGACATTCAACCACATTTTCAGGCTACACTGGCTTTAAAGAAAAAAAAAATTACAAGGAAGCCCTTTGATAGTGGGAGGAAGCGAGGAGTAAAAGGAGAAAATCCACTTAGTCATAGCAAGAACATGCAAACTCTATGCCTCAAGGTGCAAACAAACACATTCACTCACGCCCTCGCTTAAATAAATTCATCAGGATCAACGCTTTCTACCGAAAAGCCAAGTTACAGTCCTCAAACCATGTTTGGGAATTGAAGAAATTTAAACCACAACCAAACAAGGACATAAATATCCTCAGAATAAACAAAGGACAAAGTTTATCCATCTTCTTTCTTTCAAAGAAGCAATGGATTTTACAGAAGTCAGTGAGTGTAGAGGAAGAGGCTACACAAAGGTGCAATATGATTTGTTCCTCACCGACAGGATTCTCACGAAGTCCGACACCTGCAGGAAGCTTCAAAGTCCACTTCCACTGACCTCTACACCCCATTTGAGCTTCTGAGCTTAATCTCTGCCGGATCAAAGAAGCTCGAGGAAGCCTTGTAGTGCCACCATGACTGACAGGTGATTTTTTTTACATTTTGAACCTTATCTTGTCGAGACTTTAATTATCTACGTCTCCACTGAAACATTCAACTCCTGGATGACAGAGAATAACTGACCCAGACTACTTTATTGCCTATAGACATAGAGGTTCATTTGGGTAAGGGTCTCAAAACATAGTCCCGATAAACCAAACTTATTTATTACGGTGCATCTCAGGTAGGACACGATGAGAGTACATTTTAAGAACTGCATGTTCACGTCCTTCTAACACCAGTAAAAACCACACGAGGTCAGAACAAAACGCATTAAAACTGGATTTGTGGAACTTGGGACGTAAATTGATTTCTGTCATCTTGCACACAAAAAAAGTATTCTTCATAAATATGACGGCACGGGGAGTTTATTATCTACGAACTAAACCCTTTGAACTACATCATCAGGATAATAAAGTCGCATCCTTACACCATGTGCACCCCCCCCCCCCAAAAAAAAAACCTGTCACGTCTCACAAGGTCACAACTCAGATCTTTCGCCGCTTTGCCCATTTTCTGCAGCTCCTCCTTTTGTCTATAGTTCCTTGCTCTTTCTGAAAAGAAAATGTTTTGAAGCGGACAACAGCTCAGCGCAATTGGAGATGGATATGCCTCCAAGGCAGACCCCACCCTCGGTCCAGCCCCCATTTAATTCCCCTTTCCAACTGTGAATCTTGAGGCAGACCCATCTCTCACGGAGGAGCGGTGGGAAGATCAGAAGCCGAGCTGCTTGCCTTCAAAGCAGGTCCCACGCTTCTTCTCATTGCCACAAACCCCTCGAGGTAAAAAGGGAAGAAGAAAAAATAAATAAATATATATATATATATATATATATAGAAACCACTACTTCAGTGTGAAATTACGAAAAAAATACATAGTTACCTTGGACCAGCTTGTCTTCATATTTTAATTAGCAAAATATGTGTATAGTGTCCCTATTAAATGAGCGTCACGCATTTCTGTAATTTGAATATATGTTTAAAAATTCTGCATACATACGACGTGAAGCCAATGCATTTAGAGCCGACACTGGGGCACCACCGTAGACATTTATCAATGAATCCCTCCAGAAAGACAATCACAGCGCAGCTCCTAAACTTGACGTGGCAGTATTTCCCCCCCAACTGTGCCAACTGACTAAGCATGAGCCTTAGAGTGTTTCCTGCTGAACAGTCAGCGGCTGGTCCGTCTCTGCGGCTTGAAATGAGAGTGCCCCCCAGGCATTCTGCTCGATGGGGAAAAGGATCAGGGCTAATGGCTGGTCTAAATCCATCCATCATGGTCACATCTCTCTCTGGGCCACTTGCTCTTTGTCCGCCTCTTCCTCTACCAGCTCAGGTCTGTGAAAGCTTGAATTAACCCATAAATAGGGTAATTAAAACACATCAAGTGTTAAAAGGTGTACAAGCTCGTGTTTTTTTGTTGTCCCCCCCCCCCCCCCCCTTCTTTTTCCCAGTATATTAGCATTGATCGGCGTGCTGGTGCGCTTGCGGCGGGAGGGACGGAGGGGATTGGTCGATTTGGAAGGCAAGCTCTTCTCAGCTGTGGGCCCTTTTTCCTTTTCACCCGGCCCCGCAACAATAGGTGCAGTCAGGGAGAGGTCATAAAAAACACAGTGAAAGCATCTCAACTCCTCCTCTCTCCCCTCTGCCCATTCTCTCCGCAGAGAAAAGACAGGCAGTAACTGTCTGTGTGTCACCAGGGGTAATTGTGGGAAACCAGAGGAAAGTTGCCCTGCAACACCTCGTCAAGCTTTGGTAACTTCTCCTCCTGGGTTTGTGCCGCAAAAGAGTGGGAGGAAGACGACGGAAAATTTGCGGGATTTACCTGAGTGGCACTTTTGGGGCTACTTGAACGGTTGTTTCTGGTATAGCTTGTTGTGACCCAGTAATGAAAAACTGGGGTTACAAAGGAAGTCCCCCCCCCCCCCCCCCCACAACCACCCTTTGCTGTGCTGTTTTTGCATAAGCAGGGTGGCTTCAAAGAAGGCAACAAAGTCTGTTTAAGGTTTTCATACCAAGCAACCCAATTGTCTCGAGAATGAATAATTAGGAAGAACTTTGCTGTCTCTTTTACATATTTTGTCAATTATGTCTGAATTTCTTTGTACTTCAAAATACTTTGATATCTTGATTAAGAGTTTTCGCCCCTTAACTACACTAGGATCCAAGTTGTGCAAGACAAAATGCTGCCGCTTGCAACAAGATACAATCTGGTGGATCTATAGGTTATAAGCACTTAACAACAATTATCTGCTATGGCCTCAAGTGGTCACAAAAATTCCTTCTGCTAGGCAATAGCGACTCTTAACACTGAATTCAACACACCCTCTGCACATCTTACGACATATGCACTGATTTCAGTGTGTCCACAGAAAAGTAAATCCTTCCTGTGCCTGTGTAAAGTTTGTCTCGTCTTCATAGACCTGCAGGCCGGTGGGGCGAGAGGAGACCGAAGACACAAATGGGAAGAGGGAGGGCAACGCAGAGACGGCGTGATGAAGTGCAACAATAGGCCAAAGATTGATGGGCGAGTGCTGTTGCGCACTCCGAAACGGAACTCCCATCAGTTTCAGCGGCCGTTCAGGCGCACATTCCTCACATACTGCCGCTTGCACTGCGACGCGAAACTCCAAAGTTAATGTGGGTTATGCGTGTTGGCTCGGAGCCAGGTTTCACTGTGATTTCTCGCTCTCGTCTGCTGCTTGAATGTATTCTGGGTTAAGGGGGGGGGGACAAACCCACAAAACAACAACATTTAAAACAATGTTGTATCGTGGACAGAAGGAAAGAACAGTTTGCAAAGCAAAAGTCAATTCAAAACTATAAATCTGAGGAAATGTACACTTATCCCATGCTGGCAGGTTTGTGAACTTTTGCATTCATTACATTTGCCACAAAACAAATAATGCTAATCAGAGTCAGTTATATTTTTGTGATATGTTATTATTGTGAGGCAGAAGCATTATTGTTTCTGACATGGAGCCTCAGACTTTCCCCCAGACATTAATAAATCACTACATTCGGCCAACAGTGTTTGAACGAGGGTATAAATACATGGCCACACAAGCCAAACAGTACTTGCCATCAAGAAAAAAATTTATTTGATCACTCCAAGAAGGTGGCTTGAAAAACAAAACAAAAACAATGGCCCCCTTATTTTTTTTAAATTCTGAAAGCCGTGTTGACCAGAAAGCCGGCATAAAAATAAGCGGCGAGCGGGAAGCAGAATAGAACAAGGAAAAGAGGGAGAAAAATAACGAAGTAAGAAGGGAAACCCCCTCAGTTTGTGGCAATAAAAGAGTACCGCTGCTCTCTGGGAGATTAAATATGAACGGAACAAAACAAAACGAGGGCTTTGAGACCCTCCGAGTCCTAGCCATTCTTCTGGCCGCAGTAGCCTAGCAACCGCTGCTTGACCAGTCCATTGTGCAAACGTATGTTAAGCTTTTATCCCTCATTAGCAACATTCCTCCCTGCGGGCTGGGATTTTACAGATTAGGTTGAAAAACACAAAGGAGATTGGACAAATCTTACTGACTTCCAACATATTACTTTACAGGCTAATCATTGATCAAATAGCTGTATGTTTGTCTGCGTGGAGCATGTGTACACTGCGGGTTGATGAATGACAGGCGCAGGAGGTGCTGAGGCAAGTCGAGGGGAAGTTTCTCGGTATAAAACGCGCACCTGCCCCGAGTTCGTCCGGATGAAACGTACCGCAACAGAATCGAGACGGCAGGAGGAGAGAAGCAACGCAGCCACGCCGCCACATTTTTTTTTTCCCTCATTAAATATTAAAAATGTGACAGATTGCTGATTAACAGACACTTATTGCAATGTATCCAATATCCTCCCTTACCCCCCCCCCCCCCTCGTGAAGATAACTCTCACTCCCTCCATCCCTTTGGACTGGGCCAGCGACCGCACCGTGCCAAGGCAAACAGACAACAGGCCCACCACACCAGCAGATGCAACAACTTTTTCTAAGCTGCATTATTTGAGGTTTTTTGGCTTGTTTTTTTTTAACTGGCTTAAAAAGCCCGACACACCACGGGGCGCCATTTGTGTGTTTGTGTTGTCGGACAGTCTTTTGTGAACCCGTTTCTGCCCCGCTCGAAGCAAACGCATACAGTTTCTTTCATTCTCTCTTGATAACGCTGTGCGTCGCCCACACTTCTGACCCAGAGACTGTTGACAGCAGGCAACAAAGCGACAACACCTTTCTTTAGCCAATTTTGTAATTGCTATTAAGCGCCACAACCCAGAAGTACATTTTTGTTTCGCCAGACTAACTATAATCACAGTAGGATTACAAGTTTAGTAAATAAACTTGAGGCTGCCCTCTCACAATTTATTATTAATTGTTAATTGTTGTTCTCCAAACACCCGAGTCGGTGAAACTGTGTGAACCGTGTTAAAGTCCTTTCACTCCATCTGTCATATAATTAACAAATCTTCTTCTCGAATTAGGCAATTACTGAGGAGAGTCTCTTTCGCACTGTTCATGGCATTACGTTAATTATTGTCAAGTCTATCAATGTCAAATTGGTTTTAGTTCAAGGGCCACTAACAGCCTAAATTAACTCTAAGTGGGCCAATAAGTCTTAAAATACATTTCTACTCCAAATGTTCCCTTTGTTCAGTGCAAAGAGCTAGAATCACATTTTGAATGAGACGAGTCGAGTTTTTGTTTTTTACACCTGGTGCCAAACATAGTAAAAACATGTTCTTCAACTATGTTGCTCTGCTTTGCATGTTTTAAAAAATGCCATTCTTCAGTTTAGCTTTGACGCTAATCCTAGTTCTTTAGCAATAAGACAACTTTCATGGCTGGTACACTTATTTTAACTGGCGAAGAAATCTGGAAAAAAGTACTGACTGTTTGGTTTCTTTAGAATTTTTACACTTTGCAGTATCATGAAATGGACACTCAGTGCCTCTTGTAATGTGCAAGAAATATAATCACCTATTAAATTCTAAATGAGCACAAGGTGCTGATGCACAGCTGGAAATTGGTTGTGAGGATTGAAGGGGCGCTTTGCAAAGTTTACACTATCGAGAGCAATAATTGTGCTTGAAAACATGCATGAATATACTTGATGTCAACGTTCCGATTTTAGCCAGTCGGCAGATGAACCTTCACATCTGTGCAACACGATCCTGCAAAAATACCCCCCCCCCCCCCCCTAAACCCAGTAATCATGGAGAGTCTGGTCTGCGTACACTTCACGTGTTGGTCCCTCCATTCACACATTGACTCTCACAGCTGGAGCTAAACAGACATCAGAACGCGAGAGAACTGCTCCCCACATGGCCCCGGGTCGATAAGAGCCCCCCCCCCAGCCACGAAAGGGGGAGAAATAGTGTTTGGAGTCATGTTGCACACATAAATACACCTGAGTTGCATTGAGCTGACTGTGTCAGGGGGGGTCCGTGACTCAGCCCCCCCTCTTTTTTTTTTTTTCCCTTCTTCATCGAGTGCTGGCCATTCATTATTCAGTCCTGGGAAACTAAAGTTTGCTGGCCTGTTGTCAATTACCAGTCCGTGGAGGAATTGGCACCGTTGTCCTCCTGGTCTACACTAAGTTCAGCTTCATGAGGTTGGTCTGTCAAGAGACGCGTAAAATAAGAACTACAAACACTCAAACCTCTTTGTCTAATTCCTTCACCCAATCTACAGAAATGGACAAACTAATCAGGTATTCCGTGCTGAATAAGTTACCATCTCTGCAATACAGAAAGATATTGGCTGAACAGTTACTACTTATTCACTATACCAGAATAAGCGCCGTCTCTGAGGTATGTGGCTGTGGTTGGTCAAGCACATGGCCTGACCATGTGGACCGAGTGTGTCCTCCCTATGTGCTTGGTAAATCACTGACTTTATTTGAACAACATTTCAGCTTTTGCTGGAGAAGGGGGGGGGGGGGGGGGCTGGGAAGGTGTGTGAGTGTCTGTGTGTGTTAAAGGATAAAGGGGAGGTGAGTGAAGAGGGAGCAGCCCAGCTGAGCAAACTCTTGACTTTATTTCACATCCTCTCGATGATATCCCCCACCACAACCACTTCATACAACTGTTTTTTTGTTGTTGTTTTTTTTACAGAGCATTGCCCTACCAGTAATGCTGTGAAAAACATATGGATTATGAGCTTTTCGTGCTATAATCATACTGTTGGGTTTTCCTAATACCCCACAAGTATGAGATAAACATTCCCCTATGCCCTAGGTTATTAAGGGAATGATAAACAATAATTATCTGCAATACAGGTTGTTATATGTGAGGTTACACAATTGAATGGAGAGACTATCTGGGGTGAAGGACCTGGGATGTGAAGGTGGCTGTAGATTTTAGTTGACACCAATAAGAACTATGAATAAGCTATAAAAAAAAAAAAGATGCGTGCATGCATGTGCAACAGGTGCATGCTCCTCTGTGGACATGTCTTAAAGCTGTCCGTGGTTAAAAACAAAAAAACTGCACACAGAATCTTTGCTTACTGTTGCTAGACTTCAGGTCACGGTGGATCAGGGGTACCACGGCCTCCTCGTGCAGATAGTGCATCCCGCGTGCGATCTGCACGGCCCAGTTGACCAGGATGTGCGGCGGGATGCGCCTTCCGGTCAGCGCCCGGTTCAGCGTGCCGCCTCGGGCGTACTCCATGACCAGGCACAGGTTGGGCTCCTCCAAACACACCCCTTCCAGCATGATGATGTTGGGATGCTGCAGCATGGAGAAGAGCTTCGCCTCCTGCTTCACGCCGCCGGCGGTGGCCGTTATGTCCTCGTCGGGGTCCTGCCGCGCCGCCTTCACCGCGACCTCCTGGCCCTTCCACGTGCCCCGGTAGACTTTGCCGAACCCCCCCACGCCGATGATCTCCTCCAGCACCAGTTCACCGAAGGGGATCTGGACGGGCGAGCTGGGCACCCGCTCCCGCACCCCGGCGGCCCCGCCGGCCGCGGGCAGACGGTAGATGGCGGGCTGGTAGGTGACATAGTTGGACGGGAAGATCCCGACCCGGTGGTTGATTTTGCCCGTCCACCAGCCCTCGTCCCCGGAGATGGCGGCGTCTTTCGAGAGCACCTCCACCACATCGCCGCGCCTCAGGCTGAGCTCGTCCTCGCCGCTGGCCTCGTAGTCGTACGCGGCCGTCCACAGGGACCGGGTCGGACACAGCGGGGCGGAGTGAGCCCACGAGCGTCCCGTGGGGGACTCCGTCCTGGCGTGGCCCGGGGTCCCGGTCCCGCCGCCGCTCGGCCGCCCTTCACCGTTTGGGAAAGCGGCCTGCGAGACATCCATTTCTCGGTGGCCGTGGCGGCACCATAGGGTGCGGAGCTCTCGGGACAAAACGACAAAACTTCAAAACAGCAGAAAGTCGCGTGGAAAACTCCGCATGCTGTCGCATCTATCGAGAACCTCGCCGAGGGAACAGGAGGGGACTTCCCCGCGAAGCCCGGGGCGGGATGTGTCCAAAGTCCTGCGGGGGAGAGCGACAGTCTGCCGCCGCGGATCCACGTCGCCACTCCGACGCAAGTGTGTGTGTGTGTGTGTGTTGGGGGGTGTAAAGGGGGGGGGGGGGGTCAAATAGCAGCTAGCAGGGCTTAGCTCCGGCTACAGCCGCCCCCGCTGCGCGGTCCCACGGTCAAACAGGTGGATGAGGTCCCCAGCGTCCCCCCGCGATGCTAACGCGGTCGAGCTAAAGTTAGCTCCCCGCCGACAGCGGCCAAAGTTACCGAAAGTTCTTAACAGGTGCCGCCGGAGGTGCACCTGCACCGACCCCGAGAACGCGACGCTCCGCCGGGGTGGAGGGGGGAGGTTTTCCCTCCGAAGGTCGCCCCCGCGTCCGCCACACGTTCACCCGCGGGAGAGGTGGAACTTTCTCCGGCTCGCTTGAACACTTTCCCCTCGGGTCTCCGTCGCATTCCACACACTCCGGGGCTAGCGGGGTTAGCTTAGCATAGGTCAGCCCGGGGACTGGCGGCGGATGGGGGGGTTGGGGGAGAGTGTGTGGGGGTGGTGGGGGTGGTTCTCCTCTCCTCTCCGCTTTAAGATCCGTTTATTCCCAAACTTTACTTCTCCTCCCGTGGATGCGAAGAGCGGTCGGCCGGTTCAAACCCTCACAAAGTGCAGGGACCATCCTGGATCTCGACGCGGCGGTGAAGAGTTGTGACACGCGAGGGAGGAGGAGAGAGAGAAGGGGAAAAAAAAAAGAAAAATCCGTCAACTTTAATCAAAACAAGCCCCCCACCGCCGCGGTTGTTGCAAGACGGAGGTCGGAGCAGCAGTGGAGGGACTGATCGGGGGACGCCGCTCCGGCGCTGGCTGCTGGCGGAGGGCCGCTCTGATTGGTGCATCTTGTGTCACGTGGCTACCCGGGCTCGTCTGGGGGGAGCCAGCGCAGGAATGCGTGAGGAGAGCGCGCCTTCAGGGAAATGACGGGAATAACTCCAAAATCGGTTCTAAGAAAATAGCGACAAAGAGTCCTCAATAAGAATTTAAACATAAAAGTAAAAAAGAAAAACACAGAAATGTGCAATGTACAGCATAGTGGAATAATTCCATTGAAAGCTCAATTCAATTCGATTCCTATAGCACCAAATACAACACAGTCATTCCAGTTTACAGACATAAACCTGACACAGGAGCGAGCATAAGCAATGGTGGAAAAGAAAAAAAACTGCATTTTAACAGGATTAAACGTGCAGAACCAGACTCAGGTGGCGGCGCTCTGTTACCCAAAGAGCCATTTATTGTAAATAAACCAAACAAAGCTGTTTAAAAAATTTTTTTAATCTAGGTTAAGATTCAAGTCCTGTTTATATGAGAGTCAAATCTATCTTTTTTCTATCCTTCGTTCTTAAAAAACTTTCCCGTCCACATCAACCATCTGCAGCCACTCACCACCATGAAGACTAATACATATGCCAAGCCTCTGGGTGGCGCTGTAACGCTGCCACAGAAATGCACCAAAAATAATGGAGAAGAAGACATGGTGCATACAAAAACAGAGGACTTGGCAAATCCCATATCTGGCCTTATTAAACCAAATAGCATCAGTTGCTTCAGCAGCACTACTTTCAGCATGTAGTCCGCCATTGTTGTTGGGGTTTTTTTTTACCTGTAGGAAGACTTTTATTCTTCACTCGAAATAATATTTCTTTTTTTATTTTGTTGTTGCCATTGTTGTTGTTAAGTGGTGTTCCGGAGGGGAAAGAGAGGAATCTTCGCTTTATGCAAATGTACATCTTGTCTGTCCACATGTAAAAGCCGAGGGCAGTGTTTAATAATTTCCAGAAAAATGAGGCTGCGTGAAACTGCGTTGCCGTGTGGACGGAGGCGTCTTTGTTCCACGTTGGACCCTCAAGCGGGCTGGTTGAGTCCCGGGAGCTTTATGTCGGCTGCCCCTGGTGTAATAATGCTCATTGATCGGTGTTGCCTCGTGGATTTAAAATAAAAAATAAAAATAAAAAAAAACTGCCACTGTTTGACACGCAGCTCCTACAGATTTGTGTATTTCCTTGTGAATCACTGGAGGAGGAGGAGGAGGAGGAGGAGGAGGAAGGGGGCGGTCGGAGCTGCGCATCTGTACAGGCTGCTGGAGAGAGAGAGCGAGCGAGAGAGAGAGAGAGAGAGGACAGGACAGGAGGAGAACGCAGGACAAGATGAGGACCACGGCAGCATCACCGCACGAATCGACGCAGGGATGGAGCGAGGCGGCCGGGAGGAGGAGGAGGAGCGCACCGATCGCGGCCGATGAGGCATGAAGAGACGCGCCGCAGCGCTCCAACATGGAGGCGTAGCCGCGACACTGCCATGCATTAGAGGAGATCATCTTCGTTCTGTAGCCTAGCAGCAGCAGCAGCGGCAGCAGAAGCACCACCACCACCATCATCATCCGTCCGTCCAACCTGAGCGGAGAGGAGGAGGAGAGTGGAGGAGGAGGCGCAGGGGAGATGGGCTCCCAGGTTGTGCAGACCCTGCGTCAGGGAGTCTGGGCATCTCTGACCGGGGGCTGGTACCACGACCCGGACCAGAACAAATTCAACAACTCCTGCCACCTCTATCTGTGGATATTCCTCCTCATGTTGCCCCTGTCTCTCCATCTGGTGAGTCGTTATTATTATTTCCACGGTGGAACAAGGCGTCCAAGGCCGCTGAGGGGGTGTGAGGTGTGTGTGGTTTTTTTTTTGTTTGTTTTTTTTTCTAGGTGCCGAACATGTTTTTTTTTTGTTTTTTTAATCCATGCAGCCGTTCACCCTTCGTTAGGAAATCAATGACAATGCTGAAGGAGCTGACGTTATTCTGGGCTTGATGGCTTGCTGCGAGAAATACAAAGCTTGGAAGAGGGGGCACTGTCGCAGCATGCAGCGAGGGGGGGACGCATGGCTGCTCCTGGATGAGAATCTAGCTGGACTCCAAACTGTGCTACTGTACTTCATGCCCTGCTCCTCAAAAAGAGGCGCAATCGCACTGTTTATTCCTCCCACCAGAGTGGCCATAATACATCAGGACAGGGTTAAATGCATTTGCTCAGATATAATAAAAACTATCTCCCAATATTCTTCTTTCTCCTTGGGATGACAGTTAAATGACATCCCTCCCTTGAGCTGTCATTGTCTGCAGCAGGGAGGTTGACCGGGACAGTGAAGAACTGCCGGTGAAGGGTAAACAGCTCAACTGATTCACTATTGGAGAATTGGTAGCACACAAACAAACGGGGAATTCTCAAGTGTCCTACTTGGTAGCAGCCATGTGTGTAACAAAAGGCTGGGTGGAGTCTGGTTGTACACATGCTGTAACAACTCTTCTTCTACTGAATCTAAATTGTATCTGCATTTTGAGCATCAAGGTAGAGTCAGGAAACCGAAACACATCTTGTATAGATTTAGTTAGTAAGTATAAATAACACACAAACAATGAACTATCAACTGTTATACTGTTATAGCTTCTCTCTCTCTCTCTCTCTCTCTCTCTCTCTCTCTATATATATATATATATATATATATATATATATATATATATATATATATAAACAAATACAGTCTATTTGTTTGCCTTTCGTTTTAGCAAGGTGTGGTCAAGAAGGAGGAGTCGTTAAATGTCTTGACTTCTGCTGTGTTTGATTATTAAATGCAAAATAAAACCAAAACAGTGGTTTCTCAAGTGTTCACATTTGATAGCAACCATCCATATCTAACAAAAGGGCGGGTATATCTGATCGTTCCATTAGTGGCCTCCTTGTTCCTGAACATAGATGAAAAACAGCAAAAGCTAGTTTTGTTATTGGTGTTTTTATATTCCAAGACTGAATCGGGAAGTAAACCGTGTCTCTTAAGTCAAACATCTTGACGTTAGTTATGATTGAGCATTAAACTTATGGACCCTCGAGTCTCATCCCTGTCGTCTGATTCTACGTTTAGTATTTCAGCAAATTATCTGACGTTTAATGTAAAGAAATAGATCCATTCTTTTCATGTAAGAGAGTCTTGGTTTGATCGTTCGGCCGTCTTTGATAAACCGAGGCCGAATCAGGAAGCAAAGTATATAAATAACACAATCAAACGATGAATTCTTAAGTGTCATGGCAGCCGTCAGTCTGTTATCGGTCACACATGTAGATTTTAGCTACGTATTCAGTCTCCATGACCCACAGATAAACAAAGACGGCTTAAGGCTAATTCTTGATAGCAGCCCTGTTTGTGTAGATTTAGTCTGGATTGTTCATGTGGTGCAGCAGCAGCTCTCTCCTATAATTGTTGTGTTTTGTCAAACATCTGGACTATTAAGTAAAAATAACACTACGTAATAACAGAGTGCGTGTCGTCTGGATGTTAAACGTCAAACAATCGAGTAAAGGTACAAAAAAAATAAGTCTTTACTTTTCCAGTGAGTGTACATTTAAATAAAACACAAACAAGCAGTAATATATTTATATCCTTCGTCTTGATGCAAATTAAGAATAGATTGAATGTGGTCCCATTGTGCACCCAGTACTGAAACGGCTTCTTTCTACCATCCGTCAATAAGACTGAGATTGACGAAGTAGCGGATTTCGATGAGTCTGATGACAATTTGGACTCTGAAGAGGTTGAATGTGCCACAGGTGACCGTTTCCGATCTGCGTGCAAACATCCACTGCTCTCCTCACACCGACAACACAGGCTTTCAAGAGAGGTGTTTCCTTCGAAATTCAAGATCATTCGCGTTTCCATCTGAAGGTTTCCTCACAGCGCCAAACTAATAATAACACCCGAGTCTTGGCTCAAGTAATGAAATGCCGCCGAGCAGTGAATATCCCCCTGCTGACCTCCAAAAACAACACAAACTCTCTATAATTTATTGTGTCAGCAGGATGCGGATGTCTTTAGTCTTCGTCTTATTTACAAGGACTCACTCCTCCCCTTAGACACGAGTCCACGTCATCATTCAACCAATAAATCTGAGTGAGATTTTGCGGTTCGTCGAGGCTGTGATACTTACAAAGGGAGGAGGGTGCGAAAGCTGGCGGCGTCAAATCGAACCCCCGACGGAGTCCGGGTGGGGAAAGACGTTGATTTTAGCATGATGCGTCTGCTTTCCCCTCTCGTCCCGCAGGCCCTGCCTCCCACCACCATGGCGCTGAGCATCTACTGCAGCTCCATCACCGTCTTCTTCATCCTCATCAAGATGGCCAACTACCGGCTGCACCTGATGTTCGACGAGGGCGAGGCGGTGGTCCGCAGCAGCCTGTCCGACCTCAGCAAGGCTCAGGAGAAGAAAAGCAATGCTTCCGACTCATGCCTGCCCGCCAGCATCAGGTAAACGCATGTCCTTGACAATACAGTGAATCAGCTGGACAAATTATATTTGTATTTTAAAAAAAGAAACCCAACAAAAAAGATTTTTACTCCTCCGTCAGGTTACAAAATCTAGGTCAAAGGCTTAAATCCCTAATGATAAAACTGAAAAATTCTTAATTTAGGCCTGAAATCGACTTGCCGTTCGTCTTGCTCTCTTTTTTTTCCCCCTCCCTTCTTTTCTCTGTCATGATTGAGCATCTCGGAGTCAGATTCAGATTTTCTCGCTTCATCTCAAAGACTCAGTGTGAGCGGGTTAATGAGTCACTGATCTTCACTGTGACATGCCGGATAGAGACTCATAAAAAAAAAAAAAAAAAATCTATCACTTCCTGTTCTCTGTGGGACTTAATGGAGCTGATGTCGCGAGTCCAGCCTGTTTTTCAAACCCACCTCGCTTATGAATATCTGAAGGTACCAGTGTCTGAGGATGCGAATCACATGTTCTCCTTTTATATTACATGTTGATCTCATACCACACATCAGTAGTAGGGGTCTCTCTCCACGATGGCGACCCCTGGGCCTCGCTGTCTGAATTACTGAATTATCCCTTCCATTTGTCGCCTCGATTCAACAGGAAGAGCAGCACGGTGCCCGACAGCGTTGCCATGACGATGTTGGCCCGGAAACGTCCCAGTCCAGTCATCCAGGTGACGGTAAAACAGACTGAAACCGACCCGGGACTGATCGGCGTGGTGAGTGAAGGTTTTGGTATATTAAGACGCCGCCTGCTGTCGGCCTTCATTATTTCCACACGTTTTACCCGTGTGAATGTGCTCTCACGCAGGACTGCTCAAAGTCGGAAGAGGGCAGAACAGTGGAAGGTAAGGCAGATCTTTTTCTTGGTTGACGACTGTAAGAAACGAGTGTGAAGCACGTTGCATCACAGGTGCTGGACTAATGCTGCAGATTGCCAACTTATTCACAACAAGTTGGTTTTTGTTTTTTTTTATGTGAAGTGTCTGTTTAAAAAGAATAATCCTTGACTATGACTGGCAAATAAAGTCTCAAAGGATAAAAAATAGTAAAGCATTAGATAGATGTAAATGTATCCTGTGTTGTCACTGTATTGACAAAATCATCTTTATTGGAAACTTACTGCTTTTCTTTTCTTTAATGCAGTTAATGGCTCCTTAGATGATTCAGGTTGTCGTTTTTTTTATTTTTTTAATTTCTGCAAACGCGTCACTGCTGTTGAAATGAGCCAACAGGACCAGCTGACTGCTTCCAGTAAATATGCCAACTAATGCACTGGTGATTAGTCAGAGCAAAGTCAGCTGATTGATGAAGATGAATAGAAAAATAGCGCCGTGCCGCGTCAGATATTTGTATGCCGCGTCAGATTTGGAGATGACTTTGCTTTGCAATTCCCACCAGAGGTGGGTGAGACGGCCGCGGAGGAAAAGCCGGCGGATGAAGGGCTGCAGCCGAGCCCAGAGCCGTCCCCAGATGATCTCTCCAGCCCCAATCCGGACCAGGCCGCCCCGCTGCTGCAGGCCCAGCAGAGACCTCCGTCCCGAGCCGAGAGGGAGGAGACGCGACCCGGATCTGCGAGCGGCGCCGTGAGAATGGAAGTGGACGCCGAGGACGGAGGGACGGACGTCGGGGGCCCCGTGGCTGGGTCGGACGGAGACGGGTCGGAGCAGGAGGGATCGGGGGGGAAAGACTCGGAGCTTTATAGGACAGAAGACAAAGAGTGCGAGGATAAAGAGTCGACCGACAGGGAGACGGTCGACGAAGGTTTGCCTCCCTCAAAGGGAAGCGGAGACGAGAGCGAGGAGGAGAGCGACGGCCACAAAGAGCCCGCGGACGCCAACAACAACTCGCTGCAGACTCCCCAGGATGACCAGGATGATTTCATCGACATCCCAGAGCCTCCTGCACAGGTCCCCGCGCAGACACAGTCACATTGATGTTACATTTTTTTTCCCACGTTTACATGAAATATATTCACATGTCCGCCTGTGTGTCGCCTCTCAGGCTGAGCTGGAGGAGGAGGCCTACTGTTCCGATGAGATCGAAGTGGTCCTGGTGGACAACTCCGGTCCGGGGCCCGCGTCAGCTCGCCTGGACGACAGCGACACGGTGAAGATCATCATCACAATGAGCTGCGACCCTCAGACCGCTGCCCAGCTGGAGGAGAGTGTCAAACAGAGCCTGCTGGAGAATGCACAGGTCAGAATCACAAATAGGTAACACGCAAGGTTTGATTAATCTGATTTAATCTGATTACAATCTGATTAAAATCTGCTTCCACTGACTGGAGTTGAGATTTCGTCTGCTTACAAATAGCTAAGCCTAAAAGTTTTTTCCGGATGTACCGTGAATGTTTAATAGTGGAATTTACTTTTTAAGCACATCGTAGTTTTTTTCTTGACTTGCACCTTTTTTTTTTCCCTGCAGAAACGAGGAAATTTCAAAGGCTTAGACGTGAATGTTTCTCGTTGCTGCGTGTATACGGTCCTCCTCCGCTGCAGAGAATGCCTGTAGTAAACTGTTCTCATGCCTTAATAATGAGACGGAATCAACATTCAGGTTGCATTTATTCTTTTGTACTTGCAGCGAGTAGAGCAAGTGACAAAAAGAGAGAAAAAAAAAAGACTCAAGAACTTGCTGCATAATTTAATAGTCAACAATGACATGACTTTCTAATGCATCTGGTTGACATGATTGGGAATTTGGTGGTGAACTCTGATGCTGCAGGCGACGAATGACTCCTTACTTTTGTCTTTTTTTGTGAGCTGATGTTGCTCTATGTGTCGTTCCTCTTCTTAAAGGCTCAGAAGGACGCAGGCGAATGTCACGTCAAGATCCCCGTCATCACCTTCGACTCCCCCGAGGACGACCGGCCGGAGCCCGGGGACGCCGAGGAGACGTCAGGCTCGGAGGACGACGCCGCGCCGAGGCGGCAAATGGCGGCGAGCCAGAGTGAGGAGTTCCACTTGTGCAGGGAAACCACCAGCTCCGAGTCCACCGCCGTGCCGGAGTGCACCGATCCGGACGGGGCGGCGTGGGCGACGGGCGACGGCATGCCGAGTCCGCAGCTGACGCACGACAACAGCTCGTCGGGAATCGACGTGCGCTCGCACCCGGACGACACGGACCCGCTGGAACCCGGCGTGGACTCGCAGGGTTTCCTGCGTCTGCCGCAGGCCCCGAGCCGCTGCGGGCCCGGCGGACGGACTCACATCCGGGGCCTCAGCATGGACAGCGGCAAGGACGCCGTCCTGCTCTCGGACCGCTCGCGCCATACAGTACGTGGCCGCGTTTTCACGTCTCCGTGGGTCACGCCGGATACAGACGCACACAACCGCAGTGTTTTCCCTCTCCCGCCAGAACACTATGACCAGTTCCAAGTCGGACCTGGAGGCGAAGGAGGGCCAGATTCCAAACGAATCCAACTTCTTGGAGTTCGTCTCGCTGTTGGGGTCGCTCAGCACGAGAGGCGCCGGGGCGAACGCTCAGGACGAGGGCGAGCCCGAGTGCAAGGAGGAAGTGGAACCTGCGGAAGACGGTAAACAGGCCTTCTGTATGTTTACGTTTTCCAAGGGATTGTGCAGAGAGAGAGAGAGAGAGTGAGAGAGATTCACTGGGTGCATGAGGGTACATCTACATTGTAATGGCTAATTTAAGCACTAAGCATGCAGTTGTTAAAGAAAAGTACCCGAATGAGACTTTGGACTCTTGCTTTTGTGTGACTGTGCTTGTCAGTGTTTGTCTCCGCGGCGTTTTCGTCACTCAGTCTCTCGGGAATTAAGGTTTTGAGAACCACTGCTGCATTGGATATGCTATTTTCTTACATTACAGCAAGTTATTGACATGAAACGTGTTTCTTTTGGAAACTCATTTTCTGGCGATCGTTAAGGGAAAATGTGACACGTCAATTTGGATGTAATTTAAGTTCCTCTACTTTCCCTTCACTTCAATCTCGGTCTCGGCTTTGATCAATCTGTGTTCTGTTATCTCGTAGCTGTAACTGTGTGAGATTCCAAAACAACGAAAGATGCCGAAACGCTTTGGCATTGCTCTCAGGTTTTAGACGAGTAACCCAGAACAATTCAATCTATTCTCAGGCTGCTTCACTGTGAGTGCTCTGTTTCATCGGAGCACATTTGTGTTTGTGATACTCTGGTTCACCCCGTGCACAGAGAATCAGAGTGTGACTTCCAAACCGGATGAGACGATCACCGAGACAAACACCGACGGCAAGCCGGAGAGACCGAGGCCGCCCACCAGCCTGCCCACCGACACGTTGCAGGCGATGCCGCCCACGCAGATCCCCATCGTCTCTCCCGACAGGTAAGTGTGCCTGTGGACGTTTTTGCAAAAGCGTGCAGCCGGAGCTACTCTTCCCTAATTACACACATTTACTGGAACGTCAGCGGGACAGGTCTGCAGCTCATTTTGCGCAGTGTGTGCAGTCCTCAGACCGACAGGGAGAAGGATCCGGACTACGATTCCTTGCCCTCGCAAACATCCCAGTCTGAGAGCTCCATGCTGCAGGTCATCTGCAGGCCCGAGGCCACCAACAAGGAGGAGGCCTACACGTTCCACACTGTGCACAGTAAGCAGGAGACGTTGTTTTTGCTTTTGGGGTTTCGTTGCAAACGCGTATGGAGAGAGACGCTCGGCCAGTCCACTGCTGTGGTTTGATAATCCTTTGATTATTAGTCGCTGCAAGTCGCCGGTGGCTTCGCTCTGAAAACTGGCAGATAAAATGGCATTTTTTTTTTTCTGGAACGGCTCAGACACATTCAGCTGTTCAGTCTGATGGAGCACGAAATAAATCCCACGTATCTGTGATTGCAGATTGCTAATCCAGGAAAAAAAAAAAAAAGGGCTCACAAGCTTTATGTATTTCCCTTTTTTTTTTGTCCCGACAGGAGACAGGCCTCGTAAACTCTACGCTGAACGAGCGCTCAACCTGCCTCTCGGAGCGGAGCTCATCACGGGCAACATGTGGTACCTTCCTCTTCATCAGCTCTTCTTTTCATGAGAAACAGAGCCTCAGGTTTATTCAACATATCGACATGCGCCTGCTCTCTGTGTGTGTGTGTGTGTGTGTGTGTGTGTGTGTGTGTGTGTGTGTGTGTGTGTGTGTGTGTGTGTGTGTGTGTGTGTGTGTGTGTGTGTGTGTGTGTGTGTGTGTGTGTGTGTGTGTGTGTCTTCAGTGACCTGCTGTCGACTTCGTCCAACTCGGAGTGTCAGGACGGTCTGGCCGGCGGTCACGCCGACTGCCCATTTCAGAGACGAATCATCCCGGCGCACAGGCTTCGGCCGCGGAGGACGCACCCAGAGATCTTCCAGGTGTCTTACTGCAAACCTAAACCGCCTCGGACCTTCTAGACGTGACACGATAAGGCAGAAAAAGCAGAACGTGCACCGGAATCTAATAATGACGAATGCTTTCACGATACACTGTAGACCAGTGGTTTTCAACCACTCTGCCGCGGTACACTGGTGTTTCCGCGAGATCTAGTCAGGTGTGCCGTGGGAAATTATCCAATTTCACATTTTTTTCTAAAAAATCATTTGCTCTCACGGCCGCTGTCAGCTGTGAGAGTAGAGTGTTGCAGAGTAATCATGTATTAATACTCTTCACCACTAGATGGCAGCACAGAACTTTGCCGTTGAAATCGAAACTTAACAGACGTCAGTCTGGTTAGTCACCACCACCTGCGCTGCTCCCATCTTGTATCAAAGTACTGTGTCAGTGACAGTGATGGAGAAGTTTTTGAAAAGGAAGAATGTGAACCAGGATCTCAGCTCTTCATCCATCAGGTCCAGGTTTCACACTGAGGGAGTACAAATAACAAAAAGAAATTGGGAAATAAATTTTTTCTGTATTCATTTGATTCCTGTTGATAAAACTTTGATGAGAACGACTTTATATTGCTAATAGAGGCTACAGAGTTTCACATTTTAACATTTTCGGTGGTGGTGTGCCTCCAGATTTTTCCAAACCAAAAAGTGTGCCTTGGCTCAAAAAAGGTTGAAAAACACTGCTGTAGACTGTCAGTAAGTAGCCGGTGCTCTACCAAAAATACTCTGAAAAAAAGTGGAATTAGTAGGTAAATAATCTAAATATTTTGAAGGAATTTGGACTTTCTGTCCCGCATTTGCGTCTTCTCAGTGCAAAAATGTGTGTTTGAGCTTAATTACTGACCTTAAATTTACCCGTCGATGTGCTTCTTTGGTTTTGTGTGAAGGATTCACCCTGCCTCCACCTGCGTTCAGCTGGGATCGCCCCTGGCGACTCACACCCACTATGTCTTCCTCAGCTTACGTTTTACTCATCACATAATGATTAATCAATCTTACTCTTACTTTTTTTTCCTTTCCTACTTGCGATTCACTGACTGGACATTATGGTGACTCATCGCTGCTGTTTGAAACAGTACCAATGAAATCACTGCTGAATCAGTCCCCCCCCCCCCCTCCCTCCCCCCCTCCCTCCCTCTTGAATCATTAATGCAACCACTCCGATTGTGTTGTACATCCCCAGAAAGATGCAACTATGTGTACATACACTGATGTTGACTGCTCTGCGGCTCAGATGAACACGGGGAAACTGTTTTATCGCCCGATAAAATCACACTTTTTACCGTTTGTGTTTCAGGAAGAGGACTCCCTGGATGACTCGTCGGAGACGTCGACGCAGGAGAAGCCCACCAGGAAGATTTATTACAAACTCAAACTGTTCCCCGGAAAGTGGATCAACATTTTGTACGACCGCCTGACCCTGCTCGCGCTCCTCGACAGGTGAGACACGAAAATACACCCGTGCTCTTTTTACGCTGCTGTGACCTGCCTCTACCTATGTGTGTGTGTGTGTGTGTGTGTGCTGTTTATTGTGTAGGAACCAGGATGTTCTGGAGAATCTCGTCGCCGTGTTCATGGCCTTCCTGGTTTCCTTCCTGGGTTTTGTGCTGCTCAACCACGGCTGCTTCAAAGACTTCTGGATCTTCCAGTTCTGTCTCGTCATCGCGAGCTGCCAGTATTCCTTACTGAAGGTAAAAGAAAAAGAAAAAGAAACTCAATATTTGTGTAAAATAGAAAAAAAAAAGAAGAGTGCCTATAGTTTGGAACTGTTATGTTAGTCCTTTGGCTTTGGCTTTGATAAATTCATACATTATTCAAAAGCCTGAGTCCAGAACGTGACCTGAAATGGAAAAAGAATCAAAACTCGCTCACGTCACGCCGCTTGTTCTGTGTGCGTCTTTCCCTGCAGAGCGTCCAACCAGATGCAGCTTCACCGACACACGTGAGTGTGTTTTTCCTGTACGACAATAATATAATCGCACAACTTCCATTTTCCATATTAAATAAATGAACCTCTTGATCCTGACTGACTTGGAGCTCCTGTATTTATCACGTCACTGTAAAAAAAAAAGTCTACAATACAAATCCTTCATCCTTTTTTTTTTTCCATCCAGGGTCACAACCAGCTGGTGGCCTACAGCAGAGCGGCCTACTTCTGTATTTTCTGCGCTCTGATCTGGCTGCTGGAGCAGCTGCTGAGGACGAAGGACCTCCCCGTGTCCACGCTGTACGGGGTCACCATCGTCTGCTACGATGTGCTGAGCTTCTTACGGGACCTGCTCGTGGGTAAGGCCGGCTAGAACAGAGCAGCAAGGATTTGGAACCTTGGTTTATCTTAATAAGCGTGCTATTTTTCTGCATTCAACAGGTTTTACCTACTGTTTCCCAATTACCTTCCTGGTGGGCCTTTTCCCGCAGATCAACACGTTCACCATTTATCTCCTGGAGCAGATTGACATGCACTTTTTTGGAGGAACAGGTGGATATGAATATTTCTTTCCTTTTTTTGGGGGGATCTCGGATGGGTCTTTACTGACACCTTTCCTTTCTGGCTTTAGCTTTAGTTTCTTTTTTTTTGTGTGTGTGTGTGTGTGTGTGTGTGTGAATCTGGTTGGTTTTGACGCCTGCGTTTATGATTGAAGCGGAATCAATTCAGAGCTGGAAATCCCCAAAATCCTATGAATTAAACATGAGTCAATGTATTTTTTTTCCACATTTTCTTTTTTTTAATTATTTTTTAAATGTAGTAATTTATCAATTTATCAATTTAGTAATTAATTTATTAATTTACTAACTTATTAATTTATTAATAATTTTTATTTATTTATTTATTTAGTTCACATTTTCTACTTAATCTGTTTGTGTGTGGGTGCGATTCTGTCAGTTGTAATTCACAACAAAACAATATGATTATTGCAGGAAAGCTTGTTTTAATTGGCAAGCTTGTGTTTATATTTTTAAAGCCAGAGCAAACTTAGACATACATTTTTTTTTAGGACCTTTTAATTTCCTGATTGATAGAAAGTTACATTACAGTTACTTAGTATGGATTAGTTGATGTACGCCTTAGTATGTAAAAAAAAAAAAAAAAATTAACAAAGATTGTTAATTGATAAACGTCATATAAAGTTATGTCACTTACATTCTTATTCACGTTAATCCCTTTTTTCATGAAGCTAATACTTGGTAATAAGCAGTCCACTATACTTCCTGCACGTCTTATGACGTCTACCAAGTTTGATCTGCCGATATTAAATATCACAACATTTTCCCCTCGACTGTGATTTCTGCTCTCAGCCGCGACGAGTCTCATCTCTGCGATCTACAGCATCCTGCGCAGCCTGATGGCGCTCGCTCTGCTCTACGGCTTCTGCTTCGGCGCTCTCAAGGTAGGAAACTAGAGCGTGACTTTATTTTTGTCGTCGGTGTTCGAGTGAAATGCCGTTCTTGGAAGGAGGTTTATCTCGAAGAAGGCTTCGGTGAGGGAGTTTGGAGCGTTTCATGTCACCCTGTGTAAAAAAAAAAACCCAAACAAAATATGTGTGTTTACAGGAGCCGTGGGACGAGCAGCACACTCCGGCGCTGTTCTCCGCTTTCTGTGGCCTTTTGGTGGTGTTTTCCTACCACCTCAGCAGGCAGAGCAGCGACCCCTCCGTGCTGCTGTGAGTACACCCCCCCCTAAACCCCCCCCCTTAACGCCCTCACTATGTTCGGAAAGGAGCGTTTCCACTCTGCTCCTTTTTGGTTCCAAGCCGGCACGTGACTGCGACTTTGTCCCACTGCGTAACGTCCACAGGTCTCTGATCAGGTCGAAGATCATGCCGGTGCTGGTGGAGAGTGAGGAAGAGGAGGAGGAGGAGGACGCCGCGGACATTAAAGACCCCCTGCCGGAGAAACTGCAGACCTCCATGGTAAACACGGGTGGAACACGCGGAGCCAAACGTCGCGCGTTTGCAGTCTTGCCTGTGAATTGGAGGACGGTGGATTTTATTTTTTTTTTTCCATCGTCGGGCGCCGGATTATAGCAGACTTTCCCCGCGTCTCCTCTAATTATTCATCAGAAGATCCATCCTAATTGGTGCACCTGTGAATTCACGCTCCATTCAGGGTCCTCCTTCAAGTAGAGCGAGATGCTTGCCGTCGATCAGCGCGTGTGATTACAGGGAAATATGCCGCAGAGAACACAACTCTCCCGTGGCGTCTTACAGTATTAACGGGCATTGTGAGGCTTGTTTGACCCCCCCCCCCAGACAGAAAGAAAAGAAATCACACACCCAAACGACAGCGTTTCCCCTCCCTCTTTGTCCCGCAGAAGGAGATTCTGCTGTCGGATGTCGTGGTGTGCTCCGTCGCCTACATCCTGACCTTCGCCATCACAGCCAGCACCGTCTTTCTGTCCCTCAAGGTGAGACGCTCGCCGCCTTTCTCTCTCCATGCCCCCCCCCCCTCCCCCCCTTTTGTGTCACTGTTCTTAATCCATCTCGTGTGCAGCCCTTCGTGACCATCGTGCTTTACGCCCTGGCGGCGACGGTGGGGTTCGTCACCCACTACCTGATACCCCAGCTGAGGAAGCACCACCCGTGGCTGTGGATTTCACACCCGGTCCTCAAGACCAAAGAGTACCACCAGTTTGAACCCAGAGGTCAGGAAGCCTTTGCTTTTGATAAGGACTGACGATAATTCATGCGCGGATTTAAAAGCTGAAGACTCAGTGGGTTAAAACGACGGTGACGCGGCTCATGAAGTGGGAGATAAAAGCTTCAGAACTCGAATTTGAACCACGTTTTATCTAATTAAAATTTTTTTTTTTTAACAGTTTTCAACAAAGTTACCATAGTTTAGTCTTTTAGCTATATTAGCCATCTAACCTTTGTTTGTGATGTTCGTTTTGACCGTTGCTGCTTAAGTTGGTTCATTTGGGCTCTTTTAACAGTTTCAAGGAATTTATATATAATATATCTTTTAAACAATTTGACCAGATGTAATTTTCTGATTTTCTCATGGGTTTTCGGGCTTTTTAGCTGCTTTTTGAAAAACATTCTTTTTTATAGTATTTCTGGCCGTTTTGAGCCGTTTTAAAATTTCTAATTTAGTTGATAAAGCTGTTTTGACCAGTCACATTTTCAGTTTTTAGCCATTTTAGTTATTCACCTTTTTAGGAGATAAGAGCTCCTTTGATATGCAGTTAAAAAAAAAAAAAGTTAAGCCAATTTCAGGAAAGCTTCATTCAGGGATTAATCGACAGAAACAGATTAATAGAATATACATGAATGAAGCTTGGTGTTCTCTCTCGAAGTCAAATCATGATGCCATTAAATCGCCTCAAACGTGATCCTCGGATGAAAGATGTGACTTCAAAAACATGAAGGTCTGTGCTTCGGTCAGCTCTTTACTCTTGTATGTGTGTGTGTGTGTCTCAGAGGACGCCGTGCTCATGTGGTTCGAGCGCCTGTACGTGGGACTCCTGTGCTTTGAGAAATACGTGGTGTACCCGGCCATCGTGCTGAGCGCACTCACCAACGACGGCTTCGCCCTCAGCCACCGCAAGAAGCTGGGAATCCAGTGAGGCCGATGCCAGAGCACCGCACTTCTACACGTCACACGGCGGCAGTGCTGTGACTGCCCTGTTCATCCATGTTGTTTTTTGTTGTCCCCCCGCCGCATTCCCTCCAGCTGCGACGTTTTCCTGACGACCGTCGCCGGGCTGAAACTCCTGCGCTCGTCCTTCTGCGACCCCAGCTTCCAGTTCCTCACCCTGCTCTTCACGCTGGTGTTCTTCCACTTCGACTGTCCCCGCGCCTCCGAGAGCTTCTTGTTGGACTTCTTCGTCATGTCCATCGTCTTCCACAAGGTGACGGAGGCACACTTTGACTTTACACGAGCGTAGACCCCGTCAATGCACTGATCCATCTCACATATTAGAATTAAAAACAGCAATATCCTTTTCTGTTTTTAATTCCCTTTCATCTATTTATGATAGCAATCCTTTTCTGCTTTTAATTCCCTTTCATCTATTTATATAGCACTGAGTGCAACATTTCAATACATCATTTCATGGCACTTTTAGAAAGAAAACAAAAACTGCTTTTCCACTTGAGCAAAAAAGGAAGGAACCTGCAGAACCAGGGCCAAGATGTGACGACTTCCTGCTTTTCTGGTTGTTGTTGTTTTTTTTTATTAGGTTACAAGAAGAATAAAGGACAGAGACTGAGAGCAACAAGCAAAAAACAGCCTTTAAATCCATTCGCATCACGAGGGCAGGAGTCTTAACCTGTCGTGGCTTAACCAGGAAACCGTCCAGCGTGACCTGAACCAGCCCCGACTCTAAGCTTTATTAAATGCGAATGTTTTTAAGCTCGACCGTTAAAAGCAGAATCTGTGTCGGCCTGCCGAACCGAAACTGGGAGCTTCTTTCACATGAGAGGAGCCGAGTTAGAGCCCTCGTTTTGTTATAAAATATAATGTAATGTAATAACTGGTGGATAATGTAATAGAAATCTGTAAAAAAAAATTAATATAACCCAAAATGTAACAATATTGTTAAAATGATGCTGAGCCCAAAACTTAAAAACTTTTAATATTCTGAAATATTGTTCCTGGACCGGTGTAATAATTTTATGACATTATAAAGCGAGTCAATGATTTATGGTTTGAACTCGAACTGCTTCAATTTGAATAACACTGAACTATTTGTTTATACATATCTAAATGTTTTTTTCTTTATGTATGATTGCTGTTGTTCAAGTCAATTATTGTTTTCTGTTCTCTGTTATCTGTAAATCTATTTGTCCAAACATCAGTACAAAATATTGAATACCATCAAACAGATCACATTTAAATTCTTGTTCAATCTTTTTGTTTTTTTAACATTTATTAAATTTTGGGTTTTATTACTTTTTTCTTTTCTTTTTTTTTTTTTTTACATTTTGGGCTCAACACTTTTTGTTACATTATCCACCAGTTATCACATTTTGGGCTTAATGAGATGATATTTTATAACAATTCGGGTTGTTATTACATTCTGGGGTCATTATTACATGTCGGGCTCCAACAGGCTTGTTTGTCTTGGATGTCGAGTTTGAAGCGAAGGGTCATATTGTGATTCCACTCTCGAGTGTGGAGTTTGCATGTTTTCCCTTTAAACGATTGGGTGTTTAACCTCACAGTCCAAAAATACGCCCGTGGCGTTTTACCCAACGTTGGGTTTATAGTCTCGGCTACACATGAAACCAAAACAAAATTTCTCCCAAGGTAGACAAATGAAAGAAAGAAAACCACGTTGTCTTTTCATGAGTAATTCATGACCCTTCAGACTTTATATTTGGCTCCTGGTGGACTGACTGTGTGTTTGTTTCCTTTTTCTGTCCAGATGCGCGAGCTGTTGCTGAAACTCCATTTCATCCTGGTTTACATCGCTCCCTGGCAAATTGCCTGGGGCAGCGCTTTCCATGCCTTTGCTCAGCCTTTTGCTGTGCCTCGTATCCTTTTAAGACACATGTGTGTGCATGTGTGTGTATGTGTGTGTGTGTGTGCAGAAGTGCATTTGTTGCTGCTTTCCTGTCCTTGACCGACATGTTTGTCCAGACTCCGCCATGCTGCTGCTGCAGACTCTGCTCACCACCGTCTTCTACACGCCGCTGGCTCCCTTTCTGGGCAGCGCCATCTTCATCTCCTCTTATCCGAGGCCCATCAAGTTCTGGGAGCGAAATTACAAGTAAGGCAGGGAAACGTGGCCTCAAATAACACTTCATGTCAAGTAGCAAAGGCTTGAAGAGGCAGACACACAGAATACGTTTAAAAATCCGTCACTCACACCTTAACAAGTTCACATCCACTTTGCAGAGTCACAGTTTCAAATTTTCTTTCTCCGATTTTGACAGTTTTGTAATTTTTCTATTTGCGTATCTCCCAAAAATCAGCGACGGTCCTGCTGATTTAATCCGCAGTGGTGAATTTGCGCCACAAGACTCCAAACAATTCACCCCATGGACTCAGCAGTGCCACCTAATGTACAATATAGGCATGAATTACATGTTCCATACTAACCCCCCTTTTTAGATCTGTTCGATATGAACCCCACCATGACGTCTAAATCTAAAGCTCATATGAGTAAAAAATGTAGAAGCTTTGCTTTAAAAAAAAATCATCCCCTTTGTTAAACTTGAAAGCAGAAGATAAAAACATTCATTTTGAACGCAGTTTAATAACTGATGTTTGTGAAGTTTGTGTTGTTTACCACTGTTATAGAGATGAACTCAGCTGAGCTGGAACTCTTACACAACGTGGCCTCGCCGCTCTCTTATTTATTGATGTGAGAAGCTGAAAGCTCTCCAAAAATATCCGCTCAGCTTTGTTGTGGGAAGAAAAAAAAAAACATCAGCCTGGCGAATTATAAATTTAGACTCACACTCAAATCCCTGACAGCCTCAGTCCGAGCAGCCGGATTCTTCATCCATCCACACCTGTGGGGACAAACGGCTCCGCTCTTCGCCTTGTTTCACACTGCTCTCTTGTTTCGGCAGCACAAAACGCATCGACAACTCCAACAGCCGTCTGGTGTCCCAGGTGGACAAGGAGACAGGTGAGCGCTTTGGAACTCGACTCGTGACATTGACATGCCGCTGCTTCGTTTGTTCCGTCCTCGTCTTCGCCAACCAGTGTCACATTTTGAGGCTTTGTTAATTGGAAGTGGTGAGTTCTTAATTTTCAGGGACATCTGAGGTCCTCACAGACTGTATTTCCAGTGTCCAGTGTCCATTCTGTCCCTCCCACTGGACAAATGGGCTTAATTAGGATCATTGTGAAACAATTAAATCACCAATGTTACGCAGAAAACATCGGCTGCTGCATCACGATAAGAAATAATGTCATTTAAAACAACAATCATAGAATAGAATAGAATAGAATAGAATAGACCTTTATTAATCGCTTATAAGAAGTTGCTTTGGTTCAGCAGGTCAAAAAACACACACACACACACACACACACACACACACACACACACACACACACACACACACACACACACACACACACACACACAAATCAACCTTACTTGACAAAAATGCAAAACTGATTAAAAAAAATAAGATGAAAAATTATATTTCCACTTTTAAATTTATATATCGTATAAATAATTTATATCAACAAAACATCAACCAAAAAAAACTAGATTACGAATGTCTGTTACACTAAATAAAGAGGCGACAAAGCTTTAAAGGTGGGCTATGCTTTGTTTTTTTAATATGTACATCAATATAAACTTAAGTAATAAACGAAATGTATCAAAACATTGACTCGGTCTTGCAGTACCAGTTTGCGCCACAAGATGGTGCATTGAGTCGCATAAAGAAGCAGCAGGTAGACAAATGAACGTAATGTGTTGAAGTTCCTGCCGTGGTTTAATGGTGCAGTCTCCACGACGATATAATATTTACTGAACCCCAGCAAGGATCTCCACGTCTGACCTCTGAGCGCCGTGTCCCGCAGGCTGCGACGACAACAACCTGAACTCCATCTTTTACGAGTACCTGACCCGCTCGCTGCAGAACTCGCTGTGCGGCGACCTCACGCTGGGCCGATGGGGCAACTACAGCGCCGGGGATTGCTTCATCCTGGCCTCCGACTACCTCAACGCCCTGGTCCACCTCATCGAGATCGGAAACGGGTTGGTCACCTTCCAGCTGAGAGGGCTGGAGTTCAGAGGTCAGTCAGAGGCCGCCCTCAAACCGCCCCCAACCCCCACCCCCGGTCAGAACAAGTAATAACCGCCACGTCCGGCCTTGCCAGGGACGTACTGTCAGCAGCGAGAGGTGGAGGCCATCACGGAGGGCGTGGAGGAGGACGACGCCTGCTGCTGCTGCGAGCCGGGACACCTCCCTCACATGCTGTCGTGCAACGCCGCCTTCAACCTGCGCTGGCTGGCCTGGGAGGTCATGGCCACCAAGTACCTGCTGGAGGGCTACAGCATCAGCGAGAACAACGCCGCCACCATGCTGCAGGTGTACGACCTTCGGAAGCTGCTCATCACCTATTACCTGAAGGTACGGCCCGAAGAATATATGTGAATGATCGTGAAAGAATACAACTCTTAACGATGTCATTCCCGTTTGGATGATATGATTGTTCAAACACAAACTCTGGAAAAGTGTTAAAAACATTGAGTCCACGGAGAAAAACTCACAACCCGTATAGGAAAACTACTTTGCACAGATTTTAGACTATTCTAATCTCATATTTCAGCACAGCAAAGTCAAAGTTTTGATCACGTGAAGCACATTTAGATTTATTTTGGGACGGACCTTTAGGTTATTCTGAGTATCCACCCTGCCAATCCAGGATTTGGGATCTTTCTATGCAGAGTTGCGATCTTTTCCCCGTGCAAACGTGTTTTATTTATTTATTTTTTCAGGTATTCAGGTGTCCCATAATTCATAAACATGTGCTCGAGGTTATTTGGTGAATCTAGAATACCAGTAAGACGGTAATTGTCTGTGACTCTGAGTTTGATAAAACAGGATAGAAGGAATCACTTAAGTATAAGGGCCAATCCCAATTCTATTCTTACCCCTCCGCCTACCCCTTTGCCCTCCGCCTCCAAAATGAGGGCAAAGGCAGTTTCAGCCCTTAGATTTGGGACCCCCCTCTCCCTCTGCTCACCCCCCCTCCCCCTCTCGCTCCGTCTCACAGTTATGATGTCATAATACGGCGCCGTTCTATCAGCAGAGCTGAACCACGGATGTTTGTTGATTTTCCAGCAGGAGCGTCGTCACGCCGTCCCAAATTCAACGTGTTGCAGTCGCTTGGCTGCTTTGTTTCGTTTTCCGCCTTTCCCCCCATCAAGGCGAAGAAATAGACAGAGACATGGATAACTTCAGTTTTTGCGCTGTATTTAAAATTCAGAAATATTTCCTCATTCACCATGTGAAAGCGGAGGAGCTTCCTTGTTTGCTCGGGGGTCCCTGTTTTCAAAACACCCATATTAGAAGACTTTGGAACTTTACAGTGTAATAATAAAATGTTATAAACACGGCCTCTACCAAACAAATACACACGGAAGCTACATACGGCAGACGGCAGCACTACTGCCGCTCTTACTACTATAAAACACAACAGGTTTATATAACTTTAGAAGCGTATATATGTGAAATGCGAGTCCTTCGGCACCATGTCCTCCTACCCCTCTGTTTAAAGTGTGCATCTGTAGACGCTCCGTTTAGAGGGGTGAATAGCCCTCCGCCTCTGCACAGCAGTGAGATGGGACACCCCTCAGACTCTCGTGAGCGCGCATTTCAGAGGGGTAGGGGTAAGATGAAGGGCTGAGGGGTAGAAATGAGACGCAGCCTTCAGAAATACATGTCTAAGAAAGAAAGCGGAATGCAAGAGGTTAAGGAATATATCTACGGATGTAAGAGGCAATATTTAGTCGAAACATTTGGTAGAACATCTGCGAATAAAACCCAGAAAACTTGAAATAATGAGGCTTCAAAATAACATAATATACCGTCATTTTCGTGTTTACAAAAGGCAGATTTTTTTTTACACAAACGTCTTATGTTGTTGCGTCGATCCGACCCCCCCCCCAGAGTGTCATCTACTACCTGGTCCACTCGCCCAAGCTGTCCACGTGGCTGAAAGACGCCGGCGTCCAGGAGGCGCTGCAGTCCTACACCAAGTGGCACCACATCGAGCGCGACCCTCAGGTCTTCAGCGTGAAGATCGACGAAGACTACGTGCACTGCCTGCAGGGGGTGACGCGGGCCAGCTTCTGCAACGTCTACCTGGAGTGGATCCAGTACTGCGCCGGGAAGACGGAGGCGGTACGGCACCCCCCCCCCCCAAAAAAAAAAAAACGACACACGACAGTCTCGTGGGGTTTAATGGTCTCTCCTCTTCACCGTCGTCTTTTGTGTTTGTATTCAGCCCGTGGACAGTGACGAAGACTCGCCTCTGGTGACGCTGTCTTACGCTCTCTCCGTCCTGGGGAGGCGGTCCCTCGGCACGGCGTCGCACAACATGTCCAACAGGTAAAAACCCCCAGGTTGAGACGCGTCTTCTGGTCTGATTGACGTCACTTGTGTGGAACAAATCTGCTATTTCAGCTTCGATCAACGTATAAAAAACAGATTAAAAAAAAAAATGTCAAGAGTGGCGTTGCGGCTCATTAATATGCGCTTGGTCGTAATCCAAGTATGGTAAAGATGTGTTTGTGTGCTTGTAATATGTGCAAGCAATACTTTGAATCTGGAAATAGGAGTTATTTTACCAGATTTTTAAGCTTATGAGTCTGTGAAGTGACAAAAACAACTTCAATGTTCCAAAAAAATCTGATAAATCGATCTGGAATGAAAAGAGGCCTTTTAAAGAATTATTTATCATGATTTTGAATTCATTCATAACGATTAAAATGTGTAAAAGCTACTGAAATTATATATTTGGCGCAGTTTATGTGTCACTCACTCAGATGGGCATGCATGGATTGCTTGTAGGCGTCTTATTTGTCAGTTATAGCAAAGGGCTGTTATTTAGCACAATAATAACAGTGCAAATTTAGCTGCAGCTCAATAAAAACATCAGAAGGGGGCGCCAGCAACTAAATCTTCCAACGTCCACGTGACGCGGACACATTTCTCTCCCAGCTTATCAAATGACTTGTTATCTTGATGTGGTTTGTGCGCTAAAAATACCTCCCAGTTTCATAATCTGCCCTCTATTTCTCTATCTCTGTGATCTCTCTCTCTCTCTCTCTGTCCCCATAACCACCCTTCCCTTTCCCCTTCCCCCCCCCATCACAAAGTCTGGAGTCATTTCTCTATGGTTTCAACACCCTGTTTAAAGGCGACTTTCGCATCGCCACAAAGGACGAGTGGGTTTTCGCTGATCTGGACCTCCTGCAGAAAGTCGTGGCTCCCGCGGTCAGAATGAGTCTCAAATTACACCAGGTAGATTATTACTACTCATAGAAATCCACTTCCCTGCTCCATAATTAAAACCCAAACACGTCCCAAATGGTCGCAGTGGTTTTTTTTTTTTCTCTCCCTCCTCACTCTGCCACATTTCAGGATCACTTCACGTGCCTGGAGGAGACGGAGGAGGCGTCCGTCCTGTACGAAGCCATCACCAACTACCGCAGCAGCCTGGTCATCTGTCACGAGAGCGACCCCGCCTGGCGCAAGGCCGTGCTGTCCAGCCGCGACACGCTGCTCACGCTCAGGCACATGATCGACGACGGCACCGACGAGTACAAGATCATCATGCTGTACAAGCGCCACCTCAGCTTCAAGGTCATCAAGGTAAACGCCAAAAATGCCAAAAACGGTGACGTGGGTCTGGAACGCTTCTGTTATTGGTGGATTGATCGCCGTGGAAACTCAGACTCTTCCGTCCCCCTCCCCTGTCCAGATCAACAAGGAGTGTGTCCGAGGGCTCTGGGCCGGCCAGCAGCAGGAGCTGGTGTTCCTGCGGAACCGAAACCCGGAGCGCGGGAGCATCCAGAACTCCAAGCAGGCACTGAGGAACATGGTCAACTCGTCCTGTGACCAGCCGCTCGGATACCCCATGTAGGTTGTTGGTTCCAACGCCCAAAGAGTCACAGAGGAAAGGCTCGACGTCGTATCCCAGGTGTTTTTACCCCATGGTTTTTTTTCGACCCGCTTTTAAAAGGTACGTGTCGCCACTGACGACGTCCTACGCGGGAACCCACCGCACTCTGCGCAGCATCGGAGGAGGGGCCCTCAGTCTGGATGTGATTCGTTCCTGGCTGTGTTCAAAATGGCTACGGTCAGTGCTTTACGTCCTTTTGTCAGTCCCCTTGAACGCTTTGTGAACTGAGGCTGGAGGTGCACCGCATTTACGCAGAAATTAGTGTGTGTGTGTGTGTAATGAGAGTGTGACTTAACATATATATACTCTATCTCAGTGTTTTTCAACCACACTGGTGTTTCCGCGAGATCTAGTCAGGTGTGCCGTGGGAAATTATCCAATTTCACATTTTTTTTTCTAAAAATCATTTGCTCTCACAGCCGCTGTCAACTGTGAGAGTAGAGTGTTGCAGAGTAATCATATATAAATACTCTTCGCCACTAGATGGCAGCACAGAACTTTGCCGGTTAAATCGAAACTGACAGACTCAGTCTGGTTAATCTCCGCTTCCCTCCGTCAGAACTTTCCCTCCACAATCTCCCACTTTCATCCGTCGCTTTTCATCCCGACTTCCTCTTCCAAACATGACCCGTTTAAAAAATAAAAACGTGCATCAAACCCAGTTAATGTGCCGCGTTTTCCTCATTAGATTAGATTAGATTGCTAATCCCGTTCCATCGGCCTCGATTTAAGGGTGTTGTCTTAATTTCGCAAAGTAACTGTGGAGCCGAGGCGATGGATTTTTTATTTTTTTTGCCTCGTCAGCTAAAACACATTAAACTAATTTAAGAGGACGGGTGCACTGGTGTGTGTCACATATGCTTTCGCAGTTACATAACGTCCTGAGTGTAAAAGTGTGTGTGTGTGTGTGTTTATCCAGCTGTGGGAGTCGATGCTCGCTAAATTTTTGATGGCCCTCCTCCCCCTCCTCCTCCTCCTCCTCCTCCCCCCCCTACCGATGCTGCCATGAATAAATGAACCCGACCGGTGCGTTTGTGTCCTGCAGGGTGCGTAAGGACAATCTGACCAGCTGCAACAGCGGCGTCAACATGGAGGACGTGGACTGCGGCGCCGGCGGCTCGTCCTCGCTGAGCCACAACCGCCCGTCCTCCGTCACCTCCAACAGCCTGAGCCTGTACCAGCACCGGGCCAGAGCCACGCACAGCCACCGACACCACAACGCAGGTACACCATTGTTAAATGTTGTCTCGTTGATATTTTACATGTTTCTCGTGTATCTAGTATCAGTCCATATATATTTATTGGTAAACGAATTGAAACAGGTGCATGTAAAATACATGGGAGCCGCTTATAAATGTCCTGAAATCAAAATTGGCAAACAAATTATTGGCATATTATGTAAAATCAGAGCAGTATTACATCAAAACCCACTCGTTATCATTCCATATCTGAGTCATGGTGTGGAAATATGGGGAAATAATTATAAAACAAACACTGATCCTATATTTTCCTTTTTTTTTTTTTTTTTACTTCAGAAGAATTAGACTCATAAATCAAGCTGGTTGTTATTAAGCTCCGACGAATTCACACGATATCGTCGACCTTAAATACACCGCACTGGTGCACGTACACACACACACACACACACACACACACACACACACACACACACACACACACACACACACACACACACACAATCTTTACACTGCATCTTATTGATTTTATATTTTGAAAACATTGATTTAATCCCCAAACCAGCACAATAATGTGTCATATGTTTTTTTAACGTTACAATAAAAAATGTTTTACCTATGGACTTAGAATTATGTAATTGTAAAATCTCCCAGTTGGAGGCGCTCAATGAATTTGGAATATAACATAACAAGACAGTCAAGTTGTTGAAATCAAAACAATCTTGAGGTGTTGATGGTTTTTGCAGCTCAGTTTTTTTTTTTATTTTTTTTTTATTGTGTTGTCGTTGACCTTTGCTTGTTGTTTATTTGATTAATTTTGCGCGTTCAGCGCGCCGAGAGTACCGCAGCCGCTCGGTGCAGCCCCAGAGTCAGCGGCCCCCCGTCAGCAGCCAATCGGGGCCCATCCTGGACTCGGGGTCGACCCACGGCCTGGTCCAGCGCCTCTCCAACAGTCAGCTCTCCTTTAACACCTCCATCGCCTCCATTTTCTCACAGGTACACACTCACACACACACACACTCTTCAGCGTGCCTTAATCTGGAGTGTAATCCCGATGTGTGTGTGTGTGTGTTCAGGTCCCTCGTCTCTCGGGCGCCGGGGGAATCGGCTCGCAGCTCCAGGCGGCGCAGCATCAGCAGCGCTCCAGCCAGGTAGCTCCTCCTCACTGATCACGATTCGGCGGACATCCGGGACGAGAAAGGCTCCATGTTCTCACCCCCCCCCCCCCCCCCCCCCATGTTTTCCCAGGTCTCCTCGTCCTCGTCGACTCTCAGCCTGCTGTTCGGGAAGCGGAGTTTCTCCAGCGGCCTGGTCATCTCCGGACTGTCGGCCGCAGAGGGAGGCAACACCACCGACACGCAGTCGTCGTCCAGCGTCAACATCGCCATGGGACCGTCGCACCGGTCCAGCAGCAGGGCCACGCAGGTGAGGTCGGCCATCTTTTTTATCCGGGTGCCAGGTTTTACGACCGCGACAGCAAGACGGATCATGTTGTCGCACCCTTTTCGCCTTCATATCGTCTCTCTGGACTTTGCGCTTTTAAGATTAAGACGATATCTTGACCGCTGATGTGACTCATGAAAAGAATAGACTCCAAGCTTCACTGTCATTTTCACATCAGGTATATTTTTATATTTTTGAAGGCACAAAACAGATCGCGACAGTGTTAAACTGCAGTAAATCAGTAAATCCATGTTTAATTACATTGTCTCGGTAAAAAACAAAACAAAAAAACAAACAAACCCTGCAAGCACATTTCTCAGACAATAAACGACACATTTAGAAACAACAAATGTGGATAAAACTGCAGGAATTTAATCAAGTAAGTCATAAAATGAATGGCAACAAAACGAGAGATTAGAGAGTGTCTGTGTTAATTTGCTAATAAAAGCATAGAAGGTCTTAAATACACTTAGTATCTGTAAAGAAAACTTAATATTGTGGATAATTGTAATGCACAAAGTTTGTGATCGCATCCAAACGCCTTCTCAGATAATATAGATACTTGTGTAATGTCAAAAACATGTTTTTAGTAATTCAATATGACAAAAAATGTCTTGTTTTGTGACGTTCAATATCCGTAAGTTCAACAAACATTGAGCCTCGCGATACAAGCTTGCGCCACAAGAGGGTGCATTGAGAGCCCGACTTGAATATGCTCCAGCCTGACTCCGCCTCCTCCTCTCTGGCTCCTCCCCCCCTTGCAGTGGACATCGGAGCCGTACGAGAGCATCGACGCGAGCAACTCCAACGCGGCCGTCACGGTGAAGGAAGGCACGCAGTCCAGCGAGCAGGTCTGCAGCCAGGGATTAGACAAGACCCAGGAGGAGGCGGAGTCGGCCTCCACGCCTCCGGACGCCTCGGATCAGCAGACTGTCTGAGAGAAAGAACACACACACACACACACACACACACACACACACACACACACACACACACACACACACACACACACACACACACACACACACACGCACGCACACAAACAAATAAACAAGAGTGCCCATACTTGTGCCCGTATAGAAAGAGGACCGTATGAAAGAGTCACCCATCCATACATGCGAAGGACCGTACGCAAAAGAGCGCCCATGCACATGAACCTGCCTCCTCTCTCTCGTCCTCCGCATGTGGTCTCTCCCCGTCGTCTGAATGTAAACGAGTCTGAAAAACACGGATCCGGCCGATGAAAAATAAAGACGTTTTTAAATGAGATCCGACGTTGTTAAATCTGTGTGTGTGTGTGTGTGTGTGTGTGTGGTTCACATTTAAACTCCCGGGATTGGAGACGTCGTCCAGAGCATCACGACGACGCGATTCTTGGCTTCATCCACTTTGGGAGACGGTGAACGTCGTCGTCTCTCATGGTTAGGGTCCTTCACGGGAGCAAGACGGGACAGACGCTTCGGGACTTAAAGGGACAACGAGTCGGTCCGTATCGGGAGAAGCCGCGCCGAACGAGTCGGTGGAAGGACGGGTTGGGATGCGGCGGTTTTAACACTCGTGGCCCCGTTGGTTAGAATGTCGCCGCTGTGATGGACGGCTGGAACTCTGCAGGGGTGGAACCCGCTTCACGGCAGGCGGTAGAACAGGCGGTAGAACAGGTGGTAGAACAGGTAGCACACACGGTAGAACAGGTGGTAGAACAGGTGGTAGAACAGGTAGAACAGGTAGAACAGGTGGCCCAGATGGCAAAAGGCATTGATTCGACGTTGGATTTTGGTCAGATTGGTTATTTTTGGTTGAGGTTGAAAAAGCTATGTTGTTTCAATATTTAACTACAGTGACTATTTCAACAATTGAAGAACGTTTGTTGAATTAATGATGTTGCACTTTCAATGTTGAATTTCTCTACGTTGATTTGACATTGTATAGATGGTGCAGTTTCCCTGTTCTACTGGTAGAACAGGGAAACTACCAAGCAGTGATTTAAGGATACCAAGATATTTATATGTGAAAAAACCTTTCCTACAGTTTGTGCAGTACCGTGCTTTTTCTTTTTTTTTTTTTTTAAGTGAGCTCCAGTTAATCCTTTGGGAAGAAGTGGTTTGTGTCCCAGGTTAAGTTTCCTTGTTCTCACTATTGCTTCAAGTCCAAAGATGTGTATTTGTTCCGTGTGAGATCGCCCCTTATAAACTCACACCATGTGCACCGAACAATCAAATCCAACACTGCAAATTATTGCCGATATTTAAAATCTTATTTTTAAACATGATGAATAATTTTACTTTTAACTTATTTCAGTGCTTGATTGTACAGTATAATCTTGAATCTCGATTTTAAGATCTAATTTCAAGATTTCTTATGAAGTAAAATATACTTTCTGCATGGACAGATGGTTTTTGGTCATTTACTTCTCAAATACCACGTTTATATTATATATTTGGGCTTTGCGGTGACGTTTTAGCAACCAGGAAGGCGACACGAGCTTTCAGACTAAAGTGAAAAAAACAAATGTTGAGGTTAAATGTGCTATTAAATAAAGTAAATACTGACATTGTGCATACGTATACTTCCTCTGGTGTACGAGTGATTCGCAGTAAAGCTTCACAGCAATAAATACAAATGACAGCACATAAACAGCAATCTCGTTGACAAATTACTCACCTATCGTACGTATTCATCCACGAACGCAGCGCCAGGTGTATTTGAGGCTTTAGTCTGGGTTAAGCAGGACTTCACGACCACCAGACCCCTAAAAACTACCGAACTCTGTGACTCAACACTGCCACCCGGTGGACGGCAAATGCGCGACTTAAAATTTCGCATATCGTGGCTCTGAAGCACGTAAAGTTCCACACGGGCCAAAGAAAGACACAAAGACGTTTGGCAAAAATCTATTAAGTATTTATTTGTAACTTGTTACATTTAGGTTTCTTTCTCTAGCAGCACTATTTAAATTACAGATATTCAAGGGCAGTCACCGCAGGTCGGAGTTTCCTTTTAATGCAAGATGTCGTGGTGTAAACAAAGACAGAGACAAGAACCGTAGGTCGAAATGTACCACGACCGAGCTGACGTGACGCCAAACCCAGAGAAGTTGAAAAGCTGACGGTCGCTTGTGTCACAGAAACCAAATGAAAAAAAAAAAAAAAAAAAACCAGACAAAAAAAAATTAACCTGTAATGATAATCAACATGATTCTCGCTGCTAAATTGTCGAGAGATCTGCTGGGTTGTTGTTGTTATTGTTTGTTTTGTTTTTTTTGAGAAGTAGATTACGTGAGGATGATGCAGAGATGAAAGGAAAAAAAAACAACCTCAAAAAGACCACGACAGCAATGTGACGAAGACGGAAAACAAAATGAGAACAAGAGATCTGAAACAATCAAGTCGATTTAGTTTTTCTCGTTTTGCACCTGACCATCTTGATTTTCTTTCTTTTTTAAAAAAAAAAGCAAGTTCTTGAAAATTTCTCGAAACTCAAGTTGTCCACATTGGTTGAAGGTGCAAAAAAAAAACAACAAAAAACAAAAAAAACGTTTGTGTTGAAATGGAACAAGTATAATTTTGTTCTCATTAGCTGAGGGTGACACAAGTGTTTATAAACCCTTAAAAAAAAAGAAAAAAAAAAGATCAAAGCGTCTTGTTAATGCTACAGTTCAGGTCTTACGGTTCTTTTTTTTTTTTTGAATCTCTGATAAAACTCGAAGTAGGGATGAAAACCAAATCGCGTACTCGGGAGGCCACACGATCCCAGAAAACAGGAAGTCGGCGCTGCGAGGCGTTTCGCTCGCCCTCAAGACTGGCTACGGTTTTAAAGCTCATTTTTTGCATCTCTGCGTTAATAAATCTGAACGTTGGAGGTCGAGACCGTTTCCATAGTGACCCCCCCCAAAAAAAGATCCAAGTTTGGTCAAGAGTTGTCAAGTAACCAGTTGAAAAAAAACAAACAAACAAAAAAAAACAAAAAACGGTGAGCTCAATTGACCCCAAGCCTTCGTTTTAAAAAGCACTGTTCTGGTAAAATGTCTCTGCAAATCATGCACGTTGAAGTAACCGACCATAGTCTATATTTGTTAATACAAAGAGGGTCATTTAGTCATTCGGGCGATTCGTGAGACACTCGAGACAAGAATTAAGTACCCATAACCATCGATATTAGTCAAACATACTAGAAGAAAAATATGAACCCCTCAAAAGAGTTTCTCATATTTTTTTTTAAATTGTCTGCATACTGCAGTACTTGAATACATACTCATACAGTATCGTTTATAGCAAATAACTGAATTATTTCATTTATTTAGCACAAAGCATGCTGAATAGAAAAAGTGTCACTTTGTCTTTTAATCGTCTAAAGTGACTGGAAAATCATTTTTTTTTTTTTTATGTTTTTTTTATTTTATTTTCTCCCCGCAGTTCATTTACGACTGCGTTCTATCTACAAAGGCATGACAGAAACCAGGAGGCTTAGGCATCGAAATCAATAAAGAGAAAAGTGATTGCCTAAAACTGTTTTAAAAACCAACCTTCCTGCACAAACACACGTTTCTTCCCCCCCCCCCCCCCCCGAAAAAAGTGGCACGGAAGAGAGGACGCGAAGGTATAAATTCATTTAGGAGGGACGATCATGAACATTGGGGGGGAAACTTGTGATTTTTGCCATTAAAAATGGCCGCCGCCGCTCGGGAGCGAGAGAAAAGAGATCTTGAGGTTCGTTGTGAAGCATAAAAGAGGCATCGAGTCCAACCGAGGGAAACGCGCAGAAACCAACAAGAGCAGATAAACCCGCCCGTCTTTTACCCCTCTAATAATAAAATCTATACAACAATCTCTTTATTAGACCTTGAAATCAAGCGCCTCAGCTCCGTGCTGAAAGTGGCTCATGGGAACTGAGTGAACGGTCCTGGTGGAGATTTTCTGTCTTTTTTTTTTAATACCAACTTCTGCTTCACGTCAACGCTGCTGCATCAAAACACAGTGATAGTCTGACTGGATGGAGCTACAAACAAACAAACAAACAAACAAACCAACACTGATAGAAAAATAAGCCGCCGCCATCGGTTCGAATCCACACCGCGCTACGCGGTAACATTGGGAATCATTTCATGGCAGGTTTCTTTTGTTTTTATTGGTTTTCTTCAATGTGTTCATGGATTCACCTGAAAGCCCCCCCCCCCTCCTCCTCCCTCCTCCTCCCCCACAACTCACAACAAACTCCCCTCACTGTGGCAGCAAACTAAAGAAACGAGGAGGAATGACATAGGGGGCAAAGTCCTGAATACTGGATTTTGCCCCACAGGCTGGAGGCGTCACAGGAAGTTTTTTTTTTTTTTTTATAATTTAATTTTCTCCACAGCCAGTGATTCGCAGTCTATCTTTACCAAAACTCCAGCACAACAGCCACATAATGTCATACAACACATTTATTTTGTTTTCAGCAAGGTTTTCTTCTTCTTTTTTTTAATATATATCATCACGAAGGCATATACTATTTTCTCTGTGTGTATATATATATATATATCTATATATAGATATATATAGATCGTATTTATCTAATCATAGAGAAATGAAAAAAAAAATATATATATAAGCATACATTTTTGCTGAATAAGATTGAAGAACATCAGCAAAGGGCAATGTAAACCATGGTCCGTCTAAAACCGGTGAAAGGAGCTCGTCCTTTCCAAAACTCAGCCACAGTAACAGATTTGCATAGGCAAAAATGGGATTAGCCCTTTAGACAGTGGATTCCTGAAATCGTTATAGAGATGCAAAATCTAGTTCAGCTCAACACAATTTAAAAACAAATATACAAACAGTATATATATATAGATATATAGATATAATCATATATATATAATGTCGACTAGGCCGAGCCTTCTTCAACCCCCCCCCCCCCATTCGTATACATTTTCTGTGCACATTTTTTTTTTTTGTTTACAGTGTTAGGCTTCAAGTAGATCTAAAAACAACTCGTACATTGACAACTAGATGTGAAATAAATTAACCGACATGAGAGGTAGTGAAAAGCCTCCAGAGACGTTTGTCTTTTCTTTCTTCTTTTTTTTTTGTTTGTTTTGTTTTTAATACAAAGGGAGAAAAAAATAAACTAAAATAAAAAATAAAACGTTGTCAGTAAGGCCAAAGCTTCGCAAAACCTCCTCCCGTCGCGTCAGGGACACTTCAGCTCGCAGTAATTGTTTTAATATTTTCAGGGGGAGGGGGGGGGGTTTGCGGTTAATAAAAAAAAAAAAAAAAAAAAAAAAAAAGCAGAGCCCCACTCACTTGGAATCCATCAAAATCTCAAAAGACAAGAGAATCTAAAGGCAGC